>NC_135583.1:31125000-31427857 GCF_965152235.1 Eretmochelys imbricata
ATTATCTGATATTGCACAGAACATCTCTTTGATTATCCTTTGAATTTGCTTGATAACATCCAACTAGAGTAAAAATAAAACAAAAACAGGCTCATTGACCAGTGAAAACAGAGCAAATCTCAGAGTTGTCATACTCTGTCTCTGAAGGCAGGGGGAGAGGGTCTGTGTCTCAACTCTTTGGAGCAACTCTGTAGGGACAATTCATTAAGTGCTGCCTCCTTTGGTTAGAAATATTCATGTTCTACCATCTGGTGTTATTAACTACCCACTTTAAAACTTGTAGATAGTTAGAGCACAAAGATTGGGGAATTTATCCCTGATCTTGTAGCTGAGGTCTATGCATGATTGTGTTAATGATATACCTCTACCCCATTATAACATGACCCAATATAACACAAATTCAGATATAACGCAGTAAAGCAGTGCTCTGTGGGGCGGGGCTGTGTGCTCCGGCGGATCAGTGCGTCAGCATGTCTGGCTCCGACGTGCTGCTCTGAGCGGCGTGTTAAGGGTGCTGGGCCAGGGCCGAGAGGTTGGATAAGGAGCAGAGGGTCTCGGGGTGGGGGTGGGGGGTCAGAAAGCAGGGTGGGTTGGATGGTTCGGAGGTTCTGGGGGCGGGGCGGTCAAGGGATGGGGAATGGGGGTGTTGGATAGGGCGTGGGAGTCCTGGGGGGCCTGACAGGATGGGGGTGTGGATAGGGGTTGGGGCAGTCAGGGGACAGAGAGCAAGGGGGAGTTGGATGGGTCAGGGGTTCTGAGGGGTCATGGGGCAGGAAGTGACTATTAATAACGGAAATACTCAAGGCCAAAGCAGGTTCGATATAACGCGGTTTCACCTATAATGCAGTAAGATTTTTTGGCTCCCGAGGACCATATTATATCAGGGTAGAGGTGTAGTTCATTACTTTGTTGCACTTACTAAGATGTCTGTACACTCCCACACTAAGCTGACAAAAATATATAAATGAGGGAATCTGACTAAATAATTATATTCTTGTAATAAGGTCATTATTATAGGAATAGGTATTAGGAATGTATTTTTTTAAGATGGGCTTTATTTGCTTATCAAACTAATGGTTTTCCAGAAATAATAGATTCTTTATGTGCTATTGATCACTTTTAAATAATTTTTAATGGCATGTTGTGTGAATTTTTTCATATATCATTTATTTATATATATATATAGAGAGAGAGAGAGTGTATGAAATATTTCTGTATCAAAACAATGTACTTCAGTAGATTATTTGGGAAAAAGTAGCTGGATTTTTGCAATAATGATTAAATCACTTTTCCCCCCACTGACCTGAGTTTTCAGATCATAGCTCTTGCTAGCTCTACATGGTAGCAAGCCTCAACACAAAATTAACTACTGGGGAGAGAGGGATGTCATGTATCTAATAAAGTGCCCCAGTCATAAGGATAAAATCTCTCTTAACAAAGGATTTGAACTTGGCCTAGGAGTGAACTACCTTTAAATATTGGTGTACGAGGTGGGTAGAGTTATCCAAGCAGTTTAAAATTGAAGTGGTTAATGTAGTAGTGTGAGAAGTAAAAATGCTTTGTGGATATCTAGAATTTATTTTCAGATCTGTATCTAAAAAGAAGTCCTATAACCTTTGGAATCATTGAGTAGCATCTTACAGCTATCTTCTTACTTGCTGGCATTCATTCACACACTATTGAAAAGAAACCACAGAGTTACAAGAAAATGAGCACTATACGTTCAGGGGAAATGCTTGAGCTTTACCACTTGGGGAGGGGGGAGGGAATTAAGTGGTTTAGTGATTTACATAAATGTGGGCAGCACCTTATACAACATCCTTTATCAGAACCAGAATGACTAATGTGAGACCACAGAGTCCTTTTGAAACTCTGGGGTTGTTTCATGTTTTCTCTGAACCTATACATACTGTTTTGTCCTGTTATAAGTTTTCATTTTGCACAATGAAGGCCTTTTTAATATTTATCAGCATGCTGCCTCTAACTTGATACATTTGTACTGCACAGAAATTGATTTTCAGGAAATATGTTTTGGATTTTTTGCATGCTTGTGGGGTTTGAGAAATGCATATTTGCATAGAAATAATCTTTAGTGAGCAAAATTTTAGTGTGTGTCAAATTTATAAATATCGAGACTGTAAAGACATATTTTTAGAAATACATTTCTAGCACAGTTTATTTCAATTCCATTTTCATATTTCATGGTTTTGGCTTGGTATTTTTAATGCATTTGTTTTCAGCATTCATGTTTTAGAGATTAAACATTTCCGTTGTCTTGTTTCAGACATTACAGTTTGAAAATGAAACAAAACAATATAGATGCTGTTGTTTTGAAAAATTTTCCATTTGGTGTGGGCCACATAACATTGTTTTACCAGCAAAACCTGCCCAACTCCTTTCTCCTCCCCCACCTCCTTGCATTCACACATCATGTTTACCTTTCTATTCTCCCTTTTGCTGGTGGGAGGGAGGGTGGCGTGGAGAGAAGTACTTAGGATACAAACCCCTTAAACAGCTTCACAGTCATTTTTGATAAATTTCTTTCGAAAGGGTTAACAGAACATATCGGATTTCCCGTGTATAGTCTACCTTAACAGAATAAACACTGTCAGTCCTGTTAGCTGATGTCCTTACTTTTACAGGTGCAAATATACAGTGAAAAATCACTAATAAGTAAAATAGTAAGTTACTTTTTTATTATAGACTCTGATGTTCTGTCCAAAGAAGAAGAATTTCTTTAAATATAAAAGGGCTAATGCTGGGTTTATATTGCTATAAATACTGGTACAAGGCACTGGTGGTAAAAAGTCTTCCAGAAGGCATGTATCCGATGAAGTGAGCTGTAGCATAAGAAAGCTTATGCTCAAATAAATTTGTTAGTCTCTAAGGTGCCACAAGTACTCCTGTTCTTTTTGTGGATACAGACTAACATGGCTGCTACTCTGAAACCTTCCAGAAGAGTGTGTTGCATTAGTGAAAAGCAGCCACAACTTCCTTTTCAAGCTAAGGAGAGGCCAGTGCCATCCAAAAAATGGGCAGTGCTGGCCAGGAAGTGGGCATAGACAAGGTAAGCAGTATATACAATGCATCCCTTCAATAGCCTCCATGTAGGGTGACTAGGTAGCAAGTGTGAAAAATCGGAACAGGGGGTGGGGGGCAATAGGTGCCTATATAAGAAAAAGCCCCCAAAATTGGGACTGTCCCTATAAAATTGGGACATCTGGTCACCCTACCTCCATTTCTGGAGCTTCTTCGTATTCCTGGTTCTAAGAGAGGGTGATAATGCTCCTGTCATCTTCTGCCATCGGGCTGAGCAGTCATTGGGATGCTCTGGGCCTCACTGATGCAGGGGAGGTGTAATTTATACTTTCATGTGGCAGAAATAGTGAATCAGGTCCAGGAAATAAAAAACAAATGTTGACTCCTGTTGAAGCGATCTTCAAAGATTATTGACCCTTGAGATACAAAATACTGTCTCAGGCAAAAGCATTGGGATCGTCCGGAGCCTTCAGAGTTTCTGAACCTAACTGCTTGGCAGTTGCTTTGACTGAATATGCACTATGGAAGAGCCAGAATCTTGGGTCTGGCTGATGGGTATTTAACAGTTCTGAAATTAGATTGTGAGCACAGTGTAGTTATTTAGGTATAGTCTTGTCGGTATAGCATTAACACATACGGTAGCTATTTTCTGTCCCTGTAAGAAATAGTATAAACATACTTAATCAAAGTATATTAAAAAAAATCTGGAAACAGTTCCTATTATGTGCCTTATGTGGCCATCACTTTCATAGTTTTATATACTTATCAACTCTTGTGGTGACTTTCGGCTACCTTGCAATCAATTTGGAAACTGACCCTTGGTGTAGAATGCAACAGCCCACTGATTAAGTGGAGTATTCTACTGCAGACTCATCTCCACAGTGTTTTGCAATCTGTGTTGGCTCCCTGTGGGTTTCTGAGTGGAGTTTAAGATGTTGATTTTTCCCCATGCCACACTGCACAAGCTGAGGCCACGAAAAGTGCTTGAGCTGGAGCCACCTCAGCACGCAAAAGAGGGAGCTGCTAGAGGTCATTGAGCTTTGGAACTTGCTCCTCCTCCTTTGTCTGAAATAACCCAGTTATTGCTGATCTTCAAGGCATGTTGCAAAATTTATCTTTTGTGGGGCAAAATTTAGGGCAGCTAGAGAGTTTCTCCTAATTTTCCCTCTGTTTCAAGATTTAAGTAGTTACTGCCATATAATGTAGTTTCTGCAGTTTTTGGTCTCTGTGTTTGGAATTAACAGCCAAGAGAGCCTGGAGTATGGAACAAATATACATAAGTGATGTGGTTTTCTTTCCATTAGAAATATGAAAAATCAAAAGAATTTAAGCATCACATGATAAGATGGTCAAGACAGGGAAACATTTTATTTGAAATCCCTTTTTGACCAGTTCAAATAGTATAAACATTATGGGCCATACTTTCATCAGCTCAGTGAGGCATGGTATTTTGAATCATCCATTTTCTTTGAAGACTACTTGGGGTTAGCATATCATTGCTTGATAACAGAGTTTCAATTCTAACCAACAGCCAGTGTTGAGCTTCAAGCTGGATACACTTACTCACAGGCTCATCCAACCCTACATAATTGTCTGTACATCTATTTTATTGATAACTCAGAAACAAGCTGAAGAAACCATAGAACACATTAACTTCTTTATCACATTAATACTGATTCGTATCTTATTTCCCAGTTGCAGTAACAAAACCATTCAAATCTTTCCCTCACAGGACAATATCTTTAATAGCTTCTCTGTGTTTCCTATTTTTGACTGTTTCTGTATAAACAGACTAATCTAATAGCATGCTGAACCATCTAAACTTGGCAGAAATTCAGAAAATCACTCATTTCTATGGCAAGCTGGGATACTGGGCGGGGGTCATTTTTATTGCAGTAAGATCTTTCTTAAAGTTGTCTTTTATAAATTTAATATGACTATCATTTGGGTTACTGCAACACCTTGCCTGAAAAGCATTTATTGCAGTCAGGTGAAAACAAAATAGGAGGCCATTTTCCCTTCACGATGCCTGTTGGAATTCCTCTACCTAATATATTCAGTCTGTCTCTCTTACTCATACATTCACTGGTTTAAATGATGGTAAAGGTTTAGCTTTAAGCTTAAAAATGTATTAAGATCCAAACCCTAACTCCATTATGCCTAGATAATGCAAGGAGTCATAAAACAGCGATAATTTGGAAAACAGTGTTGTCTGGTTAAAGAAGCAGACTATAAGTCTCTGGTGTTGCATGATACGAAGCCAGGGTCTATGCCTGGCTACTTCTTTGAGCTTCAGTTTCCTCACCTTCAGGTAGGAGTAGTAATACTCCCCTGAACTGTGGTGAGGTGGGGTTGGCTGATGTTTGTAAAGCTTGTCTATGTTTCAGGTAGTAATGAATGATGCTACAGAAGTTAAAATTCTGATGATTTTATGATTCTTTTGCATTCCATATCTGCTATAGAAATTTGAGAGTGAGATGGGTTTTTTTTAATGTAGGGCATTTATCAGTACATTTGAATTTGTTTGTGATTGATGTTTGTCAGTGCTCATTCCTGTAGATCAGGGCACAAGAAGTTGATTAAAGTAAATCACCCACAATACAAATAGGCCTCTTACCTCAACCAGACTACGATCCAGAAATAACCCACTATTGGTCTATATATTGCGACAAATGCTTAGACACACCATGCTGTGAAGCTCCAAAGTTGAACTCTCTCTTTCTTTTAATTTCCTCAGTTTTTCCTTTAAACCACATCCTTAACTATATTTTAACCTGTTGGGCCAAATTTATTCCTGACGTATGTAACTCCATTGAAGTCGGTGAGGAGACTCATATACTTAAAGTTAAGAACATGTTAAAGTGCTTTACTGGATCGGGGCCTAAAAAGATTAGCATAGTGGAAACTGCCACCTACTTACGGTGGAGCTAAAAGACAACTGTAAGTGAAGTAAAAGTCCCTTTAATTGCACTGAAGCAATTTGGGAATTTTACTCTGCTTCTCAATAAGAGGAGTTTCATTATAACGTAGAATTCTGTACAGTTGTTTGCCATTATTTTTAAATACACAAAACCATTAAGACTGATTACTTGGTCAAAAGAAATTAAGTGAAAGCAGCTTTGTTTTGTTTATAAAGCAGGAGAGAGATACCAGTATGTCTGGTTTATTGTTATTCCCATCTGTAATCCTTAAATGACAATAGATATTTAAAAAAAAAAAAAGATTCTTAAAGAGAATCTTGTGCACATTTTAAAGCAGATATTTATGTACCGAAATGATAGGTCTTTAAAATAAGCAATATTGATTTCTAACGATAATTATGGTGGCTTGACAGGGCATTGCTCTGACTACATTTTTCATTAATGAAACAATCTGAGCATTTTTGATTATAGAACACAAGCTTCTTTTACTGATGATTTCTTATTCTGTTCTATGAAAGAGAAAATAAGCAGGCAAAGATCATTTCCTTGTTCATTCTATTCCTGATTCCCTAAGAAAACTTGGCATCAAGTGAAATATACAGTAGAATATGAGCTGTTCTGTTCCAAGTGCATCAAATGCAGATTTGGGACTATTACTTTTCCACTAGAATGGGTTTGAACATGGGTCTCCTGAGGAATGTGTGTAAGGCCTTATTCTGCAATATTTACAACAGTTTTCTCATAACCAAGGGGGAGTCAAAGAAAAATGACATCTGAGTTGACTGGAGAACCCCACAGTCTATTAGCAGCTTGACCTTTAGAGAGCCCTAGAGGGAGTTCACAGTCCCCAGTCCAGCATACAGAAGAACCTGAAACAGAATGACATGTCACAGTAGCAACATGCTTTGTTTCATACTGTGCAATCAGTGGGTTTCTGGGACTTAATGTTTAGGGTGGCAAAGCATGTGTTTATTTTCCCATCCAGCTGCAGGAATATTTCAATTACAGAGCTTGAACTGAAGCAATTAGTATACAAATCTTCAAGCCATGCTACTTCAGGCTGTGAACTCATCAGATCTCATAAGTCAAGCATGGCTTGGCTTGCTCAGTACTTGGTCAGGGAACCTCTGTGACATAATTGAGTGCTGCATGAAATGGTCTTTGTGATTCAGTAAGCGACAATCTGCTTTCTTGATTTTTGTAGTCAGCCAATGGCCCAGTATGTGGTATGGGGGAATTGTGCTGTCCGGCAAATGAGAAATAAAACTCAGGGCTTCATTTCTCATTGTTCTACACCTGTGTAAAGTGGGTATAAAATGCTGCCGAATCAGAAATGTAATTCACATCCATGTTGCATTCACTATGCACTGGTGTAAATGACTACATAAGGTGTAGGGACCAGTGCTCATTTCTAATGGCTTCTAAGGATTCTATGCAACTTTTTTTAGGTATATAGATTTTAGCCCTGGTTAAATTTCAACTGGGTCACTACATCCTGCCTACTTAAAATTCCCCTGTAGTTTCAAGTAGATACAGTAAGCTGTTATCAGCTGTTGCGTAGTACTGTTGTAAAGATTGAGTTTCACTGGGGCAGGGAGCATAACAGTATTCTTACATCCCAAATGGGAGTGGGTGTGTAGCTTGTTCACCTACTCTGTAATTTGAGGTTACTGTTTTAAGCCAGCAAGTCAATAGACACATTACATCTCCTGAGAATAAAATTGTAGCCAGGCTCATTTGTAGGAAAAGCTTCCATAAAGGCTAATACACAGTGCGTACACAATTTTTGTTTGTTTTGTTTTGTTTTTGCAAACAGTTCTAATTTTGCACCTGCCATTTTTGCAGCATCAGTCAGTTATGGGCAAAATTATTGAATTTAGACATCTGCAATAACTACTCTTTGAATCTGTACACTAGGGTTTCTCTTGAATTTCTGCCCAAAACTGACTGTGCCTACTTTTTATTGATGGTGAAAAAATTAGAGACTGGATGGAGTCCAAAATTTGGCCCACTTCCAGTAACAGAGTATTCAAGCTTCTTCTGAACCGCCACTCCCCCTCCCCTTGTGGTGCATTGCTAGATGCTATATGGTCCCAAAGCTAGATTGAATTCTTCCTTTTTTTGGTAAAGCAAATTTAAAGTAGACCTGCAGCGTGCGAGTCTCAACATTGCTGATTTTTGAGCTCTAGATAAGATCAGGCTCCACTTTCTGTCTATATTTCAATTGTGTAACCTGACTTTTCTGTACGGCAGTATTAATTGTCATTGACTATAATAGAATATGAATAGCACACAGCCACTTGATACCAACTTAATGGGTCTGACTTTTCAGTGGTGCTAAGAGTGTAAGGCTAGAGAGTGGGGAAAGGGGTAGAGGAGAGATAAGAGCTTTTCCGTTTCCCTTGAAAAAGATTAAAGCTTCTGTGTCTTTCAAGTGGTACTTGTGAGGTTCTCCATTTGTATGAAGTTGTGTTAAAACTGGAAGTGATTGGGAAATTTCAGTCAGAGAAACAGTTCATTAGAACACTCCTTTCTCGCTCTCTCTCCTCTGATCCCTCTAACATTTTTAACTTAATAGCAGAGCAACAGAAACAATGAATATCTCATTCTCTGATGTTTCAAGGAGAAATGTTGATAATCATACTTACCCCCTAGGTACAACACTTCAGAGTGCAACATAAGTACCCCTTATAAGGTAGGTAGGTAGGAATGATTCTCCTCTTTTTAAAGAGCCACATTGTCTCAAGGCGCTCTGGGAAATTTTGTGATCTAGCTTTACACAGCACAAATGCTGTGTGCCACTTTTAGCAGAGGTGCAGTGTCTCTTCCCCTATACACATAGCTATCTCTGTTGCCCACTGTGGATAGGGGAAGGTGGGAAATGGTCCTGACCTTTTACCTACTCACCTGCTAATGTTGGATTCCTGTCACCTCCTGAGCACATGAGCTTCTGTTGTTGCAGGGGCAAGAGGAGATAGAGAAGGGGAAGAGGGAGCTCCTTTAACTCTCTCCAGCCCTTGCACACTACTACAGGGCAGGGACAATTGGGCCTATGATGTGCAAGGGTCTAATTCAGTGTATATTATTGTGTGCCAATAATGTAGGATGATGTAGTTCACCTTTAGGTATATCTACAAATAATCCCAAAAGCCAGATTTAAAACAAAACAATAAAAGGGGGCAGAAAGACTGAAGAACTCAATTAACTTGTTCATCTTAAAACATGACATGAAACAAATATGCAGTGTGTTGGACTGAGATGATATCTCAAATATCTGCTGGAACTGACAAGAAATGAGGAGGAGGAGGTCTTTTTTAACTTCTGAAGCTTAATGTTTGGCAAAAATCTGTTAACTTTCAAGAAGAAAAGAATGAGAGTCTTGCCTTAAGAACTATATCTGTGAACTGGTATTTTACTGCTTAAGATATGGGGGCGGGGGGATTTATGATTAAGACTGCTGCCTGATGGGAACAAAGCTTACGGAAATTGATTCTCAAAGAAAGTTTCTTTTATTCTGCTCAATCTAAGTTTTCCCAGTAGATTACTATTAAAAAGAATAAACGGAGGAAAAACCAGACCTGCAAAATCAAGAATCAGAAGTAAATATGACAATAGACTATATATTTTAATACGAAAGATATCTTTTTTAATTAGAGGCTTGGAAGGACATGCCCTTTAATTGCTGCACTTGTAGTTTCTGGGCCATCAATATCTTTGCTTCTTTCATTAATAAACTGGCAAGTCAAGTAGGGAAGCTGCCAGAGTATAATTTTCCCCCCCTAAGCTCTACTTAATCAACAGCAGACTTGATCAAACAGTAAAAAGAAAATGTAAATCAGTTGCATTAATTCTGCTGGCAATAAATAGAAAGAAGAAAGCTAAACATGAAAGAATGTTCATTTTGCTGCAGATATCTGGGGTAGGACTGAATGGGAGAAATAGGTAGTTAAACGGTCCTTTAGATTGTGAGTGACTAGGGGAATGCTGGGGTTTATGTATGGATTAGCTCAGTGATAGACCCTGAGTAGCAAAAGACGATGACTAATTACCTGACAAAGCAGCTCTCCGTTCGACTTGGTCATTGAAATTAATTTCTGTTTTCAGACTGGCAGAAAGCAGCTGCAGAAATTTCAGTTCAATACTCAAATTAACTAGGAGTCTAAATTATTTGTTTGCACATGCAGTATTAGAGGAGTGGGTTACTAAATTGGCCTTGATTTTACACAAAGAGGCAAGGATTATTCTACCTTTTTCATCAGACGCTCATGTCCCTTGAAATCAGGGAATAAAAACAGTGCCATAATAATCTATTTGCCAGTGATTTGAACTCTGTCAGATAGTTAGCATCTTAACATTTCTTTGAATCCCAGATGAAAAAAAAAAAATCTGAAACCCAAGCCTGCTACGGTCAGTAAAGTTATACAATTTACTTCACACCTCTTAAGGTATATTGGCCTAAACTCACTTTTGTATTTGAATGGGATCACACCAGGGAATTAATTTAGCCCATCAGGTATATGTGTTTGCATATCTTCTGGTACATTAGACTGCCAATCTCACGTTGATAAAAGGGATCAAGAAGTCCAGTCGGTGTTGAGATAGGAGCAAAGCAATTTTTTTTAAAAAAAATAAATCTTTTCATATATAATAATTACTACAGCTACCCTAAAGCTCAGCAAGGTTGCCAGGTTTATGAATCAACTAGTGTCTCACCAGATCCTCTTTCACTACAGAGGGTGAAATCTTGGTCCCATTGAAGTTATTGGCAAAACTCCCAAAGCCTTTTGTTTGTTTTAAACTTATTAATCTTATTCTATAGTTTCAGTGAGGGAGAAAAACTAGTGTGTATAGAGGAAACTAAACCATGAACATATGAAGAAATCATTTGTATGAAAGTATAAAATAAATATTCATAGGTACTTTTTTAGCTGGATGGAAAAGCCAGACACAAGGTATTTGCCAGCCTTCTCTCAACATTTATGCCACTTTTTGTTTTGTTTTGTAAATTGTTATTTCTTATCCTTTTCCTGTCTACTTTATCTTGGTGTTAGTAAAGTAACTATGTACAATTGTATTCATCATATTTTATCCCTGTGTGTAGTCATAATAATTATTGGTTACTTTAGTGACTAAAATAACTTTTATTTCCTTTTTCACTGTTAAACCAATATAGTTATGGGACAGTGGGCTGGATTTTATTCTGGTTTGAGGATGACTTTTCAGAGTCAGCAGTTATATATATAAAAATTAACAAAATTTACTCTGACGCTGAGCAAACCTTATCTGGAAGTCAGTGAGAGAGAATACATGGGGAACTCTGCTCATGCATTTTCAGAGTTACTTTTCAAAGTATAACCACACCAATTATCACTGGGACACTATTTATTATTATTTGTTTGTTTCATGGTAGTAACCAAAGGCCCCACTCAGAAAACCTGAACAATAATTGTTAATTGAAACTGGAAAATAACCTACCTCTCTATTCTAGACATTGATAAGATTAAAATTTTATGACTACATTGATTGTTTTATTATTTTTCATTTTTCATTTCATTTTCGCTTTTCATTTCTTTCCATAATCCTTTTCACTCTTGAGCAGCCTTGTACAGCCATTTTGTGTATGCTCTGGGTTTTTTCTTTGCATGTATTAATATGAGCAATACTTCACTCACCAGAAAGACCCCCAAAAGTCAGAAGATTTAAGTATGTTCATTTAAATCTACTCGACACAGGTTCTTCACCTTTAGTTTCCTTGCTCAGGTTCTTGAATAGGTTGAGATCTGTCTGTCTGTTGACATACCAGGACGCATAGTGTTCACCTACCCTATGTGTTAATTATTATGATGTGTTTGTCTTGTGTCAACAATGTGCTCAGCACTTTGAAAATATTAACAAGAGACAGGCTGAGATTTTCAAAGGCACAACTGGCATTGATTTTCAGTGGGGGTATAGGCACCTAGCTGCCATTTAGGGTGACCAGATGTCCCGATTTTATCAGGACAGTCGCGATATTTAGAGCTTTTTTCTTATATAGGCTTCTATTTAACACACACACACACCCCGGCCCCAGCCCGATTTTTCACACTTGCTGTCTGGTCACCCTATTGCTATTTGTGCTGCAGAAAATTAATCATCTCTGCCCCAAGGGGTGGTGTCTGTGCTGATTACAGCCATGCCATTAATGATGCCCTGTGTTTTGTTTTGGTGGCATGGGGGTGTATAAGGTAAAAGGTACCAGACTGACAGTCCAGGAAACTGCTATTTCTATTTAGTGTGGTCCATGGACAGGATAAATTTCTACCTAGTGTCTCATTGTGGCTGGAGAGAGAGTAACACAAGGAATGAAAGGGTAGCTCAGTATGTCTATGCCAATCTAATTCCAGGTCACTGCACTACAGCTGGCAAAAGTGGGGCAAAGTCTTGTTAGTTTTGTGATTTGCACATGTATTCGCTAGCATTGTGCTGAGACCACTGACTCCTTCCACATAGCCACTGCATAGAGACTAACACATTTTGGTCACTACCAGCTTGGGACTGATTTGAACCCATGACCTTGAGGTGAAAGGCTCACTATTTCATTGACAATTCCCTGAGCTATCCAGTCTTCAACGGAGGATAAGAGTTAATCGTCTTCACATTTAAGACCTGATTCTGCTTTCCTTCTACAAAACTCCCCTTTGTGGTATGGAAGGTTTGTGTGAGTAAGGACTGCAAAACCAGACTTTAAATTTGCTAATAAACTCGTGTGTGTGTGTGTGTGTGTGTGTATATTATATTTTCATGGACTAACTTTCTTCTTATGAATGATTCTCCCTCAATGAAATACTAGTTTCTTGGCATCTAGGAACAAATTTAGAAGAATGCACTGTACTCTAGCTGCTTGTCCAGCCTAGCATTTATTCACGTTACTCGATGCTAACTCAGCACCTCAAGTGTTCTGTGGAATGTTTTTGCTCATGAAATATTTTCTTGCCAGCATGAGGCAGTTGCCAGAGTCAGTAACCTCCAGCATGCTTGCAATGCTAGCAATACTAAAAGTCACTGCTTCTCTTATTGTGGCAGCTGACACAACAAGCAACGGTGATGAACAGTTTTTCTTCTCATGACAATATGTAACTTGTTTAATTGTCTTACAGTTGGAGTTAAACAAACTGAAAATTCAGATGGCAGAGCACTGCCATTTTTCAAATGAAATAGCTGAAACAGAAAAACTATAAGCAGGGCACACAATTGAAAAAGTTCCTCCATTTGTTGTTGAGGATATTGGTGCCATGATTTAAAAATAAAAAGTATGGAATACTGGAATTTTCAGTGAAATACGGTTTCCGTAGTATATTAATTCCCCTTATTGATAAAAAAAAATAGTATTCAACACTGTACAAATTATATAGATGTCTCCACTTAATATGGAAAACCAAACCTTCTTAGCATGGTCTCTGCTACAATATTTGTTCTGGTAGCATGTGGAGAAAAGGAGATAGGAGCAATGCTATTTTTTTAGTTATCTTATCCTGCACTGGACACTTGAGCAAGTGACTCGTAAGAATTTGTTCATAGGTAGGTTGTATGAACTCATCTTAAAAACCAACTAAGTGCCATAGGCTGTCACAGTGAGGTGTTTATTATCATGGAAGTGTTCTTAGGTTTCACAGTTTTAAATCAGAGCTGAACAAAGAGCTCTAGGGGTTATATCCACAGTGAATTTTATGCATGGTGAAGGGTTATGTGAGAGTTCCAGACCATGTCTGCCTACTCACACAAATATCAGCTGGGCTATAGAAGCTTTATGGCTTTTTTTAAGGAAGAATATTTAAGGAAGAGTCCTACCTAAGAAAGAAAAAGTAATTGGTCAGTGCAGTTTTAATTATATAATGTTGCTTCACATCAGACATGTCTGAATCATATAATTTCCTGTACTAATTCATATCCTAGAATGAGCGCTGATCAGCTTTTCTCAGTTAAGAATCTTGCACTTACCCCTCATAGTTGGTTTGACTTATCAACACCAACACCTATTTAATATACTCACTATTCACAGATTGGTGATATAGAGGCCAGGCAATACCAGATTTAGACCAGGAGCTCTTCAGAACCTTCCAGTGTCATCCCTCCTGTTATCAGTTTTTCTCTTGTGCCAGTAAATAAAGAATCACCACCATATTCTTTCCAGGAGTAGCTTTTTCTTCAAAAACTTGGTTTAAGGTAGAAAGAATGAGTACAGGTATAGTAACTAAAGTCAACTGCAGCCAAACAACAAATTCCCGTCTGTCCTATCAAAAAGACAAAAAAAAAAAGGTGATACACATGAGCAAAAAGTAAGTGGCAATACTACAATATACAAGATGAATGTATACCATGCTATTGCTATTGTGATTCACAGTGTTACTTCGTTCAATATTTGAAGGTTAAGAGTTTACCAACTAAAATGGAGACAAAGTGCTGCATTGTCCTAGTTTACAAGTAGTCAAAAAGGTTCTGAACAATTAGAAAGTGTTACTTCCTCATTGGCAAAGGAAAAAATGCTCTTGATAGTCTTTTCCAGTCTCTATTTATAATGTACATGTAGTTCTTCCCACTATACATTTTTAAAAATATGAAAGTCGTGTTTGAGGTTACAAAATTACAATGGGATATTATGAATTACTAGACTATTTATTGCCAATTGCTTGATTTTGTATCTTTGTGAATAAGGTCCCAATTCAGCAATGTGTACTTATGCACATAGAATCATAGAACTGTAGAGTCAGAAAGGACCACAAGCCAATCCCCTGCCAAGATGCAGGATTTGATGTGTCTAAAGCATCCAAGAGATCCAGCCTGCTTTTGAAATCCTCCAGTGAGGGAGTTTCCACAACCTCATGAGTAAATTTAGGCAGATGAGAAGTCCCATTGAAATGCATAAAGTAAAGCATGTTCTGAAATATCTTACTGAATCAAATCAATATCTAAGTGAGTGAACAAGCAAAAAACAACAAAGAATGATGTTAATTTATTTGGAAAATTATCTTGGTCAAATGTGATATGTTACTTATGATCATACAGTGTATTTTGGAAAGGTAAGGAAAATCTTTGTAATATGAGACCACTGAATGGTGCTCCCATATTGACATTTTACTGAGAAATGGAGAAACATCTCAATGTTGGGTGGCATGTTATAAAGTGTGGGGATCAGTGAAGTTCTCCTACATCAAAGGTATTATTTCAAAATAAATATGTAGGGCCAGGTCCTGCATGCAAGCGTATAGTCCCACAGGCACAAGTAGGTAAAATGAGCAGGATTTGTTTTGAAATCCATCTATTCCTTCACATTCCTCTACAGTATTTTAGCACAGCCTACTCCCTGTTCTATTTTGTTGTTATCTTTGTGTTTATACTAAGCCTGAATGATGTATGAAAAGTTAAGGAGTAATATTTTGATTTCTGAGAAGCAGATATAATGAAGTCGGCATGATAAACCCCATCAGTATCTTCAGGGAACAAGTAAATTAAACAAGTAATTATATCCATAATGTTTTTAGAAGGTAGAAGATTTAAATACACTGTATGACTCTCATCTGAATGTAGCCTTTTGTCTATAGTATTTCCTGCCAAAAAACCTCCTGACAGGAAATAAACATTAAAATAATCTTTAATCCCTTGTCTGGTCTATTACCATTAACAATTGATGCACTTTAATTTTGTGGGATTTTAACTACAAAATGGAATGGCTAAGTAGTGATAATTGGGTTTGGAATTATACAGTCATTTATATCAACAGAAATGCAAGTGGCTGGGAGGGTGATTAATTATTTAACATTTCCTGGCTGTGGTTCCTATTATAGAATTTTCTGATAAGTTCTGCTATGAACAATTATCACCAAATGAAAGTAAACAAATCTGTGATGTGAAGTCTTCTTTATAAATTAAACTATATTTAGAAGATGTCTATTTGCATTTACTCTACTTTCTTCTTGATGGAAGTGTTACAATCAGCTAGTTTTCTCCCCTTTCAAGGCATTTGCAGACTTATACTCCAGCGTCTATGCTACATGAACAGTTTTCATTATGACAAATAAGAATCCAAACTAAGAACCTATTAATACTTCCAATGTCATCTGTTTACATTCCCCCTCCCTCCCCCGTAATGGTGCCAGTAAATGACAAGTGTTATAATGAATGCAAGAGCTGGCAACAGACTAGATAACTGACCCTCACGCACTCATGTAGCCACGAGTTGAGAACTCTGGGCCTTCTGCTCCCACACACAGGTCTCCACCACCCTTAGCGGGTAGTAGCAATATTAGATCCCTTATCTTCTATGAGTGCAACCTCTCTGTCTCTCTCACTCACTGTTACACATGCATACAAACACATACTCACACACAGAGTACATTACAGTGTCACTTTGGTACATTGTATGAATATGTCTTTGTAAATATGCATTCTGGCAGTGATTGCTATTAATCTTTATTTTGTTTATTACTGGTTGTTTACTGAAAATATCTGTGCTATTTATCTGACAATGTGAAGAGTCATTCTAATTTGCCCTGACCCGTCACCCACCCTGCAATTTTCCGATATGCCACCAGAAAAAAAAACACCCCCCATTTGACAATTAATATTGTAAAAGCATTTACAATCAAATCCTTATTTACTTACCATACCCAGTAAATGCATTTGTCTGTTCTACCCAGAAAAAAAATCTTACACACTTCTACAATATCGACAAGAGCAGAAACAAAAACCTACAGTCTAACAACATTATTATTTGTCAATTTTATTATTTTTATTACTGTAACACATAGAATCCTTAGTCATGGACCAGGACCCCATTGTGCTAGACTCTGCACACACACAGACCAAAAAGACATTGCCTGCCCCAAAGAACTCACAAAAGAGCAACCGATGGATATAGCCAGATGTAAGAGGATGAGAAAACAATGAGACAATATTGATCAGCAAGACAGGCTGTGATCTCAGCACACCAGTGGCCTAACACTTATCAAGTTGTTTGTAGGCTTCATGGCCAAGGAGAGTTTTAAGGAGTGTTTTGAACAAAGATAATGACATAGGTTTGCAGATGGTTACAGGGAGCGTCTCCTGGGGGCGGAGGGGACAATATGGGAGAAAGCACGAAGATGCTTTTTTAAAATTTTAACAGGTTGACAACAGATCTGGTATCATAGGCCAATCACAGGTGGCCGTATACATCTTGATAGTGAATGAGAGATGATAATCAAGGAAGGATAGGCCAAAAAGGGCCTTGAAAGAGAAGGCAAGTAGGTTATGTTTGATGTGATAGAGAAGGGGAAGCTAATGGAAGGATGTAAAGAGAGGGATGATGTGGTCCAAGCAGCAAGATAGGAAAATGTTCTTTGCAGCAGCATTCTGAATGCATGTGAACAAGGCAAGACTGCATTTGTCAATGCCAGAGAAAAGGATGTTGCAGTACACATGAGATTATAAGAGCCTGAATGAGAGTTTGAGCTGCGTGGATGGATAGGACAGGTTGTATCTTTGAGTTGCTGTGAAGAAAGAATTGGAAAGATTTAGACATAACTTGGATGTGAGGACCCATAGAGAGGGCTGAGCTGAAGATGATACCTATGTTATGAACCTGAGTGATGGGCAATATGGTGGTATTGTCTACAGTGATGGAGAAAGGAGATAATGGGGAAGGCTTGGGAAGGAAAAATGAAGAGTGCTTTTTTTGCCATTCTGAACTTGAGCTGACAGCTGGACATCTACGTGAAGATAGCAGAAAGACATACCAACATTTTACTTTTTACAGAACATAGGGGTCTGTAGGTAGAGAGGTAGATCTGTAGTTAAAATTTGTAGTTTTGGATGAGATTACCCCCGGGGAGGGAGGGAGAAGAGACTGACCAAGGATAGATCCCTGTGGAACCCCCACAGAAAATTGGAAGGGGGAAGAAGAAGGTTCTCTCAAGGACACGTTGAAGGAGTGATTAGAGAGGTAGAAGAACAAGAGTCACAGAAGCCAAGGGAGGACAACATTTCAAAGAGGAGCATGGTTGACTGTCATAGGCAACTGACAGGTAAAGGATGAGGATGGAGTAATGATACTGAACTATGGCTAGTAAGAAGTCATTAGAGAATTTGGTGAAAGTGGTTTCAGTGGAGTGCCAGCGATGGAAACTGGATGAGAGAGGGACTAGGCTGGAACTGGAGGAGAGGAACTCCAAAAAGTATTGTTGACAGCAAGTTCAGTGAGTTTAGAGGGAAAGCGAGATGGAGTGGTCATGAAAAGGCAAGTGGGTGATAGGTGGGTTGTCGTAAGATAGGAATGACTAAAGTATGCTTTTGTTCTGAGGGGAGAGAGCCAAAGAAGAGTGATAGTTTAAGGAGAAGAGAAGGGGGTGGGGAGACAGGGAGAGACAACAGTGGGCATGAAAGATGGGATGAGGTCACTAGGGCAAGTGGAGGGATTAGAGGAGGAGAGCAGATGAGAAAATTCTGTATCTTAGTCGGGGAGAAGGAGAGAGTTGTGGGAAGAGGTAGGGGGAAGAGAAAGCAAGCTGAGGGGAGGGAGAAGGACACTTTTTTTTTTGACAGGTTTCAGAGTAACAGCCATGTTAGTCTGTATTCACAAAAAGAAAAGGAGTACTTGTGGCACCTTAGAGACTAACCAATTTATTTGAGCATAAGCTTTCGTGAGCTACAGCTCACTTCATCGGATGCATACTGTGGAAAGTACACAAGATCTTTTTATACACACAAAGCATGTTAAACACCCATTTTTTCATGTGTGTATAAAAAGATCTTGTGTACTTCCCACGGTATGCATCCGATGAAGTGAGCTGTAGCTCACGAAAGCTTATGCTCAAATAAATTGGTTAGTCTCTAAGGTGCCACAAGTACTCCTTTACTTTTTTTTTTCTATATTAGATTGGAAGATATTTTTGAGATCCTGTGTGGAGCGGGAAGTGGAGGCAGGAGGAGGGGAAGATTTGAGGAATGAGTCAAAGGTTGCAAAAAAGCAGCTGGGATTGCAGGTGTGGGATTCAATTAAGTTGGAGATGTAGAGTTGTTTAGTTGTTTAGGAAGATGGCAAAAGTGAAGGAGGAGCGAATGAATATGTAATGAAGGAAGTCAGCCTGATCATGAGATTTCCACCAGGGATGGTCTGAAGCACTAGAGCACGCATGCAGGAAGTGGATGGAAGGGGTGAGCAAGGGACTGGGGTTGGCAGGGCAGACCTTGGCGTGGTGGAGAGGGACAAGAGTCGGGGTGGGAAGAGGAAAGTGATGCATGGAAAGAATCAGTAACCACATCAATGGAAGAAAGGGATGAGAGGGCAGGAAAAAGAGGGCTGAGAACAGATGAGAAATCATCAACATGGGTAGACTGGAAGTCAGAAGTAAGGCTGAGTGACAGGGCAAGGGAGGGTGGGGGCTGCCTGTTGATGTAGAAAGAGACCAGGTAATGGTTAGAGAGGGAAAACTCAACAACAGAGATATCAGAGTGAGCAGTGCCTGGTGAAGAGCAAGGCAGGAAAATCAGATATTTATGAGATGAAACATCATCCCTATAAAGGACCAGATTGTGTCCAATCTCACTTTAAGTGTGCAAGGAGCCTCTTCCATCCTTCCCTTTGCATCCTTGCACAGAATCCACGAGTAACATCAGTCCCCATGCTCCAGGGAACACAAGACCTGCTCTGCCTAGCAGTGCTTGCCACGTTGAAGGTGGCAGGGAGAGTTGGGGGCAGGCCTAACTAATGCCACGCTGCCAGAAAAACTAGTGGCTTGGAGTGGAAAAGTACATTACCAAAAGGCTTGGTGAAGTAGTCAAACTGGATGGGCTCTCATGCGGTGCAGAAGAAGTTTATCACTGTCTTCCAAAATTCGCACTCATTTCAGCTCTGCACTTTCTTTGACACAGAGCTGAGCCTTCAAAAGCAGAACTGAGTCCAAAATGTTAATTAGAGCAACATTTTTTAGGCCTTCACGAGCCTGATGTGTGAATGAAGTACTACAAAGGAAACACAGCAAGCTAGTGTAAGAGAAGTTTGAAGTATGTTGGGTATGAGCCCAACGTAGTTTAATCTAGAGGTGCAGCAGCCTGGTATGGATGGAGTAATAGGTGTGTTGACCCTGTTTAGCTGTAATTTGAAGAAAAGGGTATGCTGATGTTGCTGAAGCTGATCACACCATATATTGTCATGAAAAAATCACAGCATTAATAATCTCTTTTTTGTTAAAACTATAAATAAAATATGTGTATCAGCCTTTACATGCTGTACAGAGCAATATACTGCCATCAGTAGCAAAGTATTAAACATTGGTGCATGCCATTTGACTTCATGACCTTTGGTTTCACAATCCGCTTTCCCTGATTTTTCGTTAAATAAGGCCTTGAGCTTATTAGCTGTATTTCTCACCCATTTCCTTTTTTAAAAAGATAAGTTAAAAGTTTTGCTCATGAGACAGCGAGGAATGCAATCCAGCTGCTTCACACCATATATTGCACTTTCCTTTAGACTATGATAGTTAAAAGGCTAATTAGAACAGAGTTTTCTGTGTCAAAGTCAAAACCTTAATCTGTTTGTAAATAAATATGCAAAAAGTTGAAACTTTATTTATCTACAAACACTGCAGTCTTGGCCAGGTCATGTCCTGTTGGTGAATATGTCAAACCCAACAATATGTGATAAATGGTAGTATGCATTGTATCACACTAGTATTTAGCTAGTTGAACTAAGAACTTGTGATTTCATTGTGTGGAATGTGTATATCTTTTAACACATTGCTGCTTATAGTAACATTTATATTTTCTGTAGATATATTTAGGCATATATAACATATAGAAAACACTTGTTTCAAAATGTAAAGTATATATTTCTCTAGGCTATATATAGGCAAACAGGTATAGGTAAATAATGTGTATATACAGAAATATATATTTTTACATTTTGAAACAAGTATTTTATTAAGTATTTAAATATTAAGACATCTGTTTATTATTTTCTCCAGTCCTGGATGTTATTACTGCATGTTATTTAAAATACAATTGTCAGCAGGAAAAATATAGCCTTAAACAATATTCAGAAAACTACTTGTACATGTAGGTGTGTACTCATATGCCTGCTTTTTGACATGTCTTTCTGCAGAAGCTTATTCTTTTTGTTTTGTGTAAATAAAAGATTTATAAAAAGTTGTTTTGATTCTATTAAATTGGAGCCGGGATGAAATAACGCAGAGAGAAGTCAGTAGGATAAAATTTAACGCTATCCCCACTAGGTAAAGTTCTCCAATTAGGCATAGTCTCAGAAGATTTTAGCATTTGAATGGCTGGGAGGGGGTACTAATTTCAACCTTAATGATCTCTGCTTTTGGAGTCAACATCACAAAACTTCACTTATAATTTTAGCACATCTGTCAGTCTGTGCTAAAAAGGAGCCCAGGGCTAGTGGGTGACTGAAGTCCCTTTTATCCTTAGAGAAGATTATATATTCCCTTCATGTGATGGGCACGGGGGGAAGGGAAATGTTAAAAAGCTCACTTACCTGATTGTTGCCCACATTTGCCCTGTTGACAAACAGAGAATTTCACATCAAGCCTTTAATTTCATATCCACAAACAATAAATAAATAACAAATGTATGTAAAATCTCATTATAAGGTATCTATGAAGCAACCAATTTATAATGCCACATATCCTCTAATGTCACATAGTATCCAAGCTGGACATTTTTTTTTCCCTTTCAATAGATTACATTGATTTCCTGTATGACTTTATCTGCTTAATACAAAATGGGACTGAACAGTTATTTGTCTGGACTTAGCCATTCCTTATCAAACATTTATGAATTAGCTATTGCTGCAGCATCTTCTTGTAAGGTCTTTCTTATTTTTGTTTCAGTAAGAGTATGAATGTGATGGCAGGGCTTTAATAAATCTAGCCTTTGACAATGAAACGTATTTTGGGAAACAGTGTACAGGAGAGGTGGAGGAGTATGTCTATGCTAGTGCATTGTTTCTAAGACACTGGGTGGATGTCTGTTAATAAGAGTGATTGACTCTTCTGCTTGGAGATTTTGGTATGTTAAGATTGCCAGTTTCATAGCTGCACAGTAGTTTGGTGTTCTTGGGATGAAACGTCCAATTGAAAAAGAGAGGTTTGCCTAACCCTGGCCAAATTATACAGCCATCATGTATGTAGATAGAATAGAATTAGCACCAGGGTCATAGAAAGGTCATCAGATTTGATTGAGTCTTCTCAGTTGGACTTTAATCTGCATAGAAGAATTGAAAAATAATACAAATAGCATGATCTCAATATTTTTTTCATTTTTCTTTTTTCACTTTGCTGTTCTTTGTCCTGAGCAAAAACTATTATGTAGACTCGAGTATAATGTTTATGATACTTCAGTTAAATGATCATAGAAATATAGATTGATATGGATAAGATATTCTCTGTGCTGTGGCTTATTTTTGATCTTTGCCTTTAAAAGAAAATCACACAACATATTCAAGATGCTCACCTGCTGTTCCACGCCTTTTAATCCCTATAACCCATACATTTTCCAACCCATATTACAATAATTAATCTTTATTTAGTGCCTTTCATCCAGGGATTTCAAAGCAGTTTACTAAGTGCTTTATGAAGTACTGAACTAAGCCTCAAATAATACCTGTGAGATGCTAGGCAGTTTTTATTCTACCTGTTTTGCAGACAGGTAAGATAAAGAGAGGTTAAAAGACACACAGTGAATCAGTGGAAGGGCCAGGCAGTAGAACCTAAATTCCTGACTGCCTGTTTCCTTTCCTAACCATAGAGCCTTTTGTCTAAAACTGAAGAATGCCCCAAAATGTATGTGGAAAAGAAAGAGGACTATTCGCACAAACTATTAAAGTTAATAATTGCATAGTAAAGGCTTCTTAAGTGAAATCTCATTGTTATTTTATAATGATCATCATTTATACAGTGCCATAAATTTGCATGGCACTTACAAAGAAAACATTCCTTGTGATTTGCCTTACTTTCTCTTCACTTAATCTGTTCATAGTTGTTTTTTAACCCACTTATATTATACTGTATTCTATTTTGCCTTCTTTTTTATTTCTCTTCACTAGTGCTTGTAGTGACCTCTCAGTAAGCTTCCTTCTATAGAAGCCTACTATTCTGCCTTGAATGCACAAGGTCAATAATGATTACCCTCTAACTTTGAAGGGCACCCCCTCCTTAGCTTGCACAGTGTGTCGAGCCACAGTCTCCCTGCATGCCATAATTGTAATTTCTCTTGTAAACTGCAATACTGATAAAGGAATGGTTATTTCAGAAATACTATTGCACTAGTCCTCTAATGTGTTAAACCTGACAACAACAGGCTATAACTGTCTTTTTTTTTAATTGTGATATTTTGCTGGCTTTATACTTCACATTCCTTTTAAAGCAACCCATATGAATGTAAACAATTTTGGAATACATTTCCAAAGGTGGTAAACAGCCTGTTCTCTTTTAATGTGTGTTTGGAAAGCTATATTTTTGCATTCAATATTCAGATGCTAAATGCAGATGTTTTAATTATTTTTTCAGCTTCCAAACATATGCATGATGATCTTTGTACTTTGTAAATGATCTAAATGCATGTGCACAGCACAGGAACATTACCTGTCCTGAGTATCAAAGTGTATTAGGCAAGCTATGTTTATTTAGAAGCTGTAATAACAATTTAACATGATTTCTTACGGTGAATAGTCCTCAAACAATTAATGATAAACAAAGTGAGTCCAAAGAAAGTATATAAAAGAACAAAATAATAATATATATATAAACTGAATTGAAACATAACTGACATTGACTGTTATGTCTCATCCCAATAGCTGGAGCTATGGTTCAATATGATGAACCTGGGAAGGTTTTCCTAATGAAAGAACTGATGTTTTTCTGTGCAGTGCACACTACACCTTAACTTTTTAAAATTATGTGCTTTAATAGTTTGCATACAATTTATTGTTCAGTTTCCTATACTAGTATCAATTTCTGCTAATATCAGGATCACGGCTTTTAGAGGTTAATATGTTTAGTGAAATTAAAAAATAATAATGCCGATATTTTATTTTTGCAGTTTGCAAACATGCATTGTGATCTACTCACCCTGTGCCTGATTCAAAGATCTGTGGAGATATGTTGTAAGAATGCTGCTGATTTGATTTTCATTATCTTTTTCATGTGCTGTGCATGTTCAGGATCTATTGGGAAATGTGACCTTTTTTATTGTTATAGTAACAAACATTAAAACCAGGAAAAGGCATCCAGGTAGTAAGTATAAGAAATGTGCATTTATGTAAATATCTAAACAGATATACATTAGTTTTAAAAACTGATGTCACCGAACATGAATAGTCACTTAAGGTGTAACTGGAATTGACTATGTCATGTATCAGCCTAATAGCCGGAGCCCTGGTTCAATACAATGAACTTGGAAAGGTTTTCTTAATGAAAGAACTGACGTTTTCTGTGCAGTGGTTGCATTCATCAGACCACATAGTGTTCATTACACTACAAAGGCCTGCCAATGTGAATTGTTAGGATCATTGGTTAGGTAAATCTGATAGGGACAAAAGATAATGAAGGAAAGAGAGACTTCAGTACCTTAACAGAATATTCAAAGTTAGGTTGCTTTGATGACCTTTCACCAGCGTATTAGAATCTACACTATATTCAGTAATGGGGTCCCAAGTTTCTAACCTGATTCTGCTCAATATGATCCTTACAGTAAGTTATTGGAATGTGTGCCCATCTCACTATTGGTTAGTATAAACATAACATATCTTATGTAAGGCAATAATATTTATTTAACTTGCCTTGTTTAAAAACTGTGGAGGTTATTGAAAAATGGAACTATCTTTCAATTAGGGCTAATTAGACTCTTAAAACCACCCTGGTTTGTGGTGCTAATTTGGAAACTGTGCCACATACTGGGGTTGATTTCTTCAGAGAGACGATGAGGCCTGAGCCACTGGGAAATGGGAAAACCAGACATGCTGATTGGCAAGGTCAAATCTGGAAGGCCCCGTGCTGACTAAGGAGCAGGCGTATTAATTCAGTGGGGATTTGTATCCACTCTGTCCCTTGCTTACCTAATAGGAGCATTGTTACATTGTTTCATAGAGAGATTAGTGATTGAAAGGGGAGATTTACGAAGTAAAGATAAAAGTTTTGATTTAATTCTCCTAACATCCAGCCTATTAAGAAGCTTGTCTGCAATATGAGGCATCACATTGAATCCAAACTTGTTCTAGTTCACAAATAGGACATTTGTTAAAACAGACACCCAAGTTGGCTTCGTAATATCTATTTTACTAATAGTTCAGATATGTTGTTGTTCTACACCATAGACGCTCATCATTATAGATAGTTAGTACATTATTATTGTAATTTTTTAGTCTCTAAGGTGCCACAAGTACTTCTGTTCGTTTTTACTCATCATTGTAGGGTGGGAGTCATAGTTACACAGGACTGCTAGACTATGCGTCCATACCTCAGCATCACTCCAACATCATCTTATTTGTCAGACTTCCTTTAAGTATATTTTAAAATATATAATTCCTGCTCTGTCCTTTTTTTTTCCTTTTCTCTGTGGGCTTCATTATCAGATAGGTCTTTAACATGATTCTTACTTGGCATTGCTATAGTACCTTCAATACCATGTGAGGATCTCAAAGCATTTCACAAACATTAACTGTTTACAACACCTTTGAGATAGATAAGATAAAGTGGCATGGGTCCTTGTTTGTATAAAATGGATATTAAAGGTCTCTTAACAGCCTTCATTAAAGATAAAAGTCCAAATCCTACTCAAGTGAATGAATGAATAGAGTTTAGCCCAATGCCTTATTTTGTAGGAAGGTTCAAATCCTTAAAAAATTATCTTTTAAAATTCTGACCTTATGGTATTAAGTGTCAATGAAAATGTTGAAGGAGATAAGGCCCATACTGGTTATCTTACTCTTTTGGAAACCTGACTGAAATTTCTTTGAGAATTAATAAAGTCTTATGAATTTTGACAAGGAGCAAGACTTCTCAGCGCTCTTCAGTTATGTCAATAGCTAGGGCCTGATCTTATGAACAGTTAAGCAAGTGAGTAGTCCCATTGAGTTCAGTTACTTTTGGAATAAAATTACTTATGTGCAGCAATAGAGAGGGCTTCTAACGTCCTTTACAAACTTTACCAACTTGTTTAAAAAAACTAAATCTAGGAATTACTTTGCTTATACCAACCATGCAGCCATCAGTGAAATGCAGCAATTGCAGCACATTGCAGCATGCAGCAGTTTAGGGAAAGGAGTAAGTAATATTTTAGGCTATCGTGGGAAAGATCCAGAATCATTAGTAAGGTTAGATACCCCTCCTTCCATTGGTAAAGCTGGTGTGAATTGTATAGAACTATTGATAGGTGTGGAAAAGGAGACTTGATAAAGCTGAAGTGTCTTATATCTGCCTGTGAGCATATGCTACAGTCTCTTCACAGTTATGCGAGCTCTTACTTGGACTGATGACTCAGAGCTATTGTGGCACAGACCCTCTGTGCTGACCCTCACATTCCTAACCAAGTCCCCTCAAAAGAGGAAAAAATAAAGCCCTTGACTTTAACTGCAAGGATCATACACTTTTTGAAACATGCTGCGAGGTTTTAACAGCACAATCCTGGTCTGCTGCAGTGGCCAGCTGAGCCCAGGCTAAGCAAGCAACTTTAAATCCATCCCTGCTCACCTCTGCAGCCAACCAGCGGCTTGGATGTCTTGGGGAGATAGACTCACTTCTACCATTTCAGCAGGAAGGGAAAACTCTTCAGCTTCACCCCACCTAACTATCAGGGGCAGCTTGTCAGCATTCCATACCCCAGTTTCTCTCTGGGGAGAGAGAGAGAGAGAGAGGTGGTACATGGGACTTAGAGTATGTGTTCTCCCTCCCACCTGCCTCTGCTGAGCATATCACCTTCTAGTCTCTTTGGTAGCAGACAAGTCATAGTGGTAGGAGAAGATAAGGGACCACACTAAATAGACTCCCTGACAGGAAGGCAGAGAGCACAAGGCCTTACAGGAAAAGGTGAAAACTTCAGTCCCTTAAATTTCTCAACACTGCTTCTCTCTCCCATCACAGATAGAAAACTTCAAGAGCAACTTGGGATGGAATATGTCAGGGAAGAAGGAATCGCGGGTGTGGGGGGGGGGTAGGAAAAAGTCTGGTCTGTACAAGAGATCACAATTGCTATCCATATGACACTATAGTTTAATATGTCCTCTGTCAAATAACAATTACTATACAATGGATAAACATCACAGTGCATGGACAATAGTCAGGAAAGATTGTGAGAGTGAGTAAAAGTTTGGCTGCTAAAACAGATGATAGAGACAAAGTGAGCAAGCTAACATCTGGTATTGGATCAGTGTCTGTTGGTGGAAGAGACAAGCTTTTGAACTTCACAGAGCTCTTCTTCAGGTCTTAAAAGTGTGTCTTTTCCACCAATAGACAGATGTTAACTCGCTCATTTTGTATCTACCCACCTTGTCTCTCTCATATCGTGGGACCAACATGGCTACAACAACACTGCAAAAAAAAAATGTCAGAAATATTGCTGAAGAACAGATTAACTTAGTCCTTACTGCTATGATCGTACCAGAGAAATCCTATTGTTCAGACCACCACTTCATGGCAAAATAATTCAATTAAAAGGAAATTAAGAACAAAACATTCCACCTGATTGTGGCCCATTAGCACATATGTTGAAGTCAATGCTGCAAGATCTATTCTTTCAGATCCTAGGTTACTTTTTATGCCATAGGATTATGAAGCTGTCATAAGTATAGCCAACATTAAGTTTTCAAATACATATGCTATATCAAAAAAACAAAAAATATTAATATTTTGAAATACAGCAATGCTTTGTGTTTTGAGGGCATTTTTCAATGTGTTTTGTATGTTTCAAATAACAGAAAAGTTATTTGACAGCCTTTATATTGTTTGTTTGTTTTTGAAAAATTAAACCTTCCTTATTCATATTCTGTGACAAAGCCAGAAGAGACACGATCCTCCTACATCATAATTTTCCTCTTATGGTGAATTCCTCTTGCATATCATATGTGTTATTCTGTACACAAATGATTGGAGGTAAAAAGCCATCAAATTTTCCTTGCATCATTTAAAACAGTGGTTCTCAAACAGGGGTACATGTAACACTGCAGGTACATAGAGGTCTTTCAGGGTGTACGTCAACTCATGTAGATGTTTGCCTAGTTTTACAACAGGCTCCGTAAAAAGCACTAGAGAAGTCAGCACGAGCTAAAATTTCATGCACTGACTTGTTTATACTGCTCTATATACTATACACTGAAATGTAGTACAATATTTATATTCCAGTTGATTTATTTTATAATTATATGATAAAAATGGGAAAGTAAGCAATTGTTCAGTAATAGTGTATCTGTGACACTTTTGTATTTTTATGTCTGTTTTTCTAAGCAAGTAGTTTTTAAGTGAGGTAAAACTTGGGGGTACACAAGAAAACTCAGACTCCTGAAAGGGGTTCTGTAGTCTAGAAAGATTGAGAGACACTGATCTCTATCAATTTCCCTGTGTCTCACCAACCCTCTATCTCTGCTTAAAATACATCTCAGAACCCATCTGCCCTACTCTGCCCTATGATCTGACAATCATTGGCCAATTTCCCATAATAGTGATCTCTTATGAACCCTTCACATCTCTTCTGACAAACACCAAGAACCACTGATTTAAAACATCTACATGAATGTTAATGTTCTATCAGATTTAGGACTAAGGTATGGCTTCCCAATTAATATAATAAAAAATGGGGCAACTATGCCTTAGTATATGTGAGAGAGAAAGCATATAGAGTTCCCAACGTTTACTTGACTTAATATTTACAAAGAGATTTGAAAATATAAAGACCTACATATAGTAGGTACTTTGCAGGTTTTATGCTTCTGGGAGTAGAGAGCATGGGGACTGAGTCTGGTCCTCCATTACGCTTAGGCTTTTTTATGCTATTCTGTTCATGTAAAGGAGATGGAAATCTTCCCTCCCCCACCCCCAAGGCACTTTGTGCAATGTGGGGCTTCATCTGCTCTTGTAAAACTGCCACAGCAGCCTTACATCAGAACCCCTCCCCAGACCCTGGCATGGAGGGTGGGTCTAGACCAGAAATTGGGAGGGAGGGAGGGACGGGGTAAGAAGGGGACATGGCTTGAGCAAACTGTGCTCTGGCTATTCTCTTCTTTTCATTGCCACCATCGGCCTCGAGAACCTGAGTGCACACTAGAGCAGCCCTGACCCTGCTCTAATGGACATTGGAGTGGGTTAAAGCTGACGAACTAACTATCAGGCCTCGTGTCTGTATTCTCTCTGTAAAGTGTCATAAGCACTATAATGATCTATATAAATTTTAAACATTAATAATATTTCTTATATCATTAATCATTTAGCGCAAATAGTTGGCTCCCTATCCCTCTGGAAATCTCGTATGATTTGAGGGCATAGTACTGGAGCACTGAGGAGAGATCAATAGTAGAACTAAATATAATTTTCAGTGACCAAAAAGCCTTACACAGTTAGGACATCCCTACCTGAGTAATCACATTCTTTTCCTCTACCATACGGCCACAGTTGTAGTCAGTGGAGGTGCTCTGGCTAGAGCTCTCTTGATATGTAAGATTAGAAAGGTCTTTTTCCCCTTGACTTTGTAATACTTGAGGGGAAAAAGACTTAGTTTGTTGGCTGTGAGGATGTATTGTAAAAGCTCGTGTGTTTGGGTGTTCACTTGAGATGATTGAGATTTGGGTGGGATGAGGATTTTTATCTGGGGTGATTTGTGTGAGCTCAGGTAGGGAAATTTCAGTTTTGTGGACTGGCACCTTTCATGTGGAGCGAGGTTGTCGGTGTGCTATTGCTTTTTTCCCTCCTAGTTGCAATGCATTTTTAATTATTTGTCAAGGGAGCCTAGAACTTGGGATAGGTGCTTTTTTTTTTTAAATCTGGAGATGCTGAAATCAAAATAAATAAATAGATGCCAAGTCTGCCATGACTGATATAAAGTAGAAGGAAGCCGAACTATTAAAATAATTAGCACACCTAGACAGAAAGGAAGAAGAAATTTTATGTCATGTATGATAGTTCTGCTCTACTCATTTCACTCTCTCAGTCCTCTAGTTCTGATGTAGTTCAAATAGACTAGTAATTATACTGCATAATAAATAATTCCATAGCTATTTAATAAAAGTTTTGTGGTGCTCTTCAGCGCAGTCAGGATTTTAATTTTTTTAGTAAAATATGGTACCTCACTGAGCCTTTATCAGGTAGCAAAGATTGGAGAGTGCAAAAATGAGGCATCTTTTAAGTCTCCCCCCATCCCCGCAACAGGGATGAATATAAGAATAAAAAACCTTTACAAAAGCTGGACATCTCCCAGAACACAAATAAAACTCCTTCCCATAAAAACAGACTGGTGAAGTGCCTGTTAACATTGTATATTGTTACTGAATATGATGAGCAGAAATGTATTTTTGGGAGATGACAGGATGCCTATAATTCTGGGGAGGAAGCAAATAATTATAGGAACAGTGAATGTGTGGAGGGGGGAGGGAGGCAAGGGGCAGGTAGAAATAAATGTTTGGCTTCATCATAGTTGTTAGATCATCTGTAGATCATCTGGAATTGAATAGTTTGCACTAGCATAACGCAATTTTATCCCTCTCAAACTGAAAAGTTACTTAGGTAAACTGCTTTTGTAGAATTTAAAAAGCAACAAAAAATTTTCACTAAAGACCATTAAGCGGCCTCAAGCCCCACGTTTCAGTGTTCATCATTTGTACCGATTATAGTGTGACAGCTCTTGAGTTTCCAATGATAACAGCCATCTGACTTGATCTGAGTTCAATGGATTTTCACTAAAATAGAATCATCGCCTTTGTGATGGATAGAAAAAGTAAAGCAATACATCCTGATAAATGCTTTGGCTTTTTTTCCCCTTCCCTTACTGTGACCTTGTACAATCTATACGTGAGCAAAGCTGAGCCCTGGCCACTGCTGCAACGCATCAGGACTTTGAAATTTAAGTAGCTCTGAAACCCATCAATGGGGTGAAGGGAGAATGGCCTGAGAAAGCAATGGATCATGCTTAGAGGACTCTCAGGGAAACAGGGTAAGCTGAAGGTCAATACGCAGACATGTCCTGAAGGAACAGCTCACACACTCATTCACATTCACATCTCAAAGCCATTGCTGCTGTAGCACTGTGAGGAGAGATCAGTAGGCGAGTAAAATAAAACAAGAATTTCAGAGCATATAATTTCTTCTCGGAAGCCAGTGGCACAAAGGTACAGTATAAAATAGCTGTAACCTATAGTGGAGGTGCAGAGCCCTAATCATCCCATCTGAGTTGCAGGGAGCATAACACAACGGAATCACTATGAGAACAACTGCAGGGTAATGGAAACAAAGTTTATAAGTTCTGATAATTGTGAGGAACATTTAACAATTTTAGTATGTCATTGATCGTTTGTAACAGAGTATTCAGCAGGGCCTGAAAGTGAGCTAAACTAGAAAGGACACTGTCTGAATCCATGCACAGGCAGACATATAATTAAAGGCCTTTATATTTAGTACATTAGACTTTGTATTAATTACTATAATTGTGATGAAAAGTTCTTCCTAAGTTTCCAGTCAAATTCTCATTGGTTTTGATTTTTTTTTAAAAGGTGCATGCTGCCAGATACAGATTAGCCTGGCTATAGTGTGCTTTTAAATAAATTAAATAATAAATAAAATTAGTACACAAATATGAACCCCCAGTTACCATGCCTAAAGCAGAAATTACCGAACAAGTCAAGAGGCTTATTAGCATTTTATGGAAATCAGTTATTACTGTTCTCCACTTCCTTAATTATCCATGTTATTTCAATACAACCCTTTCTTTGATGTCCCAATTCTATATTTAAATAGTGCAAGATTTCTATCATATCCTCCCGCTGAGGTTTGTTCCATGCAAAAAACATGCCAAGAGCAGCTATTTTAGAGACTACTGGGAAATGTTTAATTGGTTAATCCCATTTGAGTTATGAGGGTGTATTGCCATGCACAGAAAATCAGAAACATGTAAAGTACTGGCTAGGAGAAGTTTACTAACACTTGCAAGACTTCCCCTAAAATTTAGACCTGAAGACATTTCATTTCTTAGATATCCAACGGGAAATGACTCAAAGAAAAATCCTTCAAACTACTTTGAAATGTGCTAACTGAAATATTTTGAATTAAAATAAAGTCATTTCGGTTCTTGCATTGCAAAGGGGGGCCCTCTTTACATTTGAACTAATGATAAAGTGACAATGAGAAGAGAATAATATTTCAACCAACCTCCCCACATACAGCCCTCCCCTCCCCAAAACTTAACAGTTATGTATGACTCAGGCAGCATCTGTTGTTGCAAATAAATGACTGCCTTTCACAGGTTAGCATGTTGTGAATTTCTCACAGTTGTCTTTGTGTATATTAATCTTGCCCATTATAGCATTTGATAGTTGCTCATTAGAATTAATTCTGCAGAAATGGTTGCTTTGCAGCATCCAACTTCCCTGCTTTAGACTAGAGAGACTTCAGGGCAAGGTATTGGCAAGTATTCTTGTCTCTTATGTTAAGAAATTAATAGTTTAACCTCGTTTTTTATTCTATGTTTTAAAATGTATTTAAAATTTTTGTTGCAAACAGTGAAGATAGAATTAATGAAGTGTCTCTGAAGTACTTTGCACAATTAGCTGACAGGTGTTCATACTTGATTTGGTTATGAAGACAACTGCTAGATACAACAGCGGAGAAAGACCATTGGATCAGATTGACCAAATGTACAATGCTTCAGCATTTTCAGGGGGTTAAATGAAAACAAATAAAAGAGCAGCCCCATTTTTTAAAATCTACTTTTTAATTGTAGCAAAAGGCGCCAGCTGCATTTAATAAATAATGCTAATTTCCACATTTGTTGAAAATTGGCAACTAGCATTATATACTGTAATGGCACAGTTGTTAAGAAATATCTAAAAAGTACAGCAGTGCAATAGTTCTCTCCAGAGTGAGTCATTTAATGAATAAAAGTAGGTAAAGAAAGGAATAGTTCATTATTTTTTATTTTATCTTATTTTATTTTCGTTTTAATCATCGTTGTGTTCTTCTTGTGGATAAAGTGATTATTTATGAATGTTTTCCCAAACTAAGATTCAGATTGTCCAGTTAGTAGCACTGGGTTACAAGCTTTCTCATATTTGCAGTTCTTGTAAACACGTCTCTCTCTTAACAGAAATAGGTTAACTTATTAAAAAGCCTCTGCCAGAAGTGTGGATTGCTGAGTTTCCATCATTGGGAAGTACACTGTTCCAATTCTGAAATTATACAGTCTAAAATCATCATCATGTATTTTCATCAGAATGAAATATCGGGAGCTCTGCTTAGTGCAAGGTTTTATTAATGATGTGCTGTCAGAAGCTGGATGCTCTGCATATTTGCATATTAAACAGCTGAGTGAAGAAACATTCCTTTTATTGCTGCAGGGAATAAATCAGTTTAAAGCAAGTTCTCATCATTTATACTCCTTTCAGCTAAGTCTTCTTTTATTGAAATAAATTGTTGAAGTGCTTTGCTCATTCTTTGAATACTGATGAAATTTACCTTGATAGGGCCTCAGGAAAAATAATATTTTCTTAAAGGTGCAGTGTTGTTCTTTATCTAAATAGAAATTATCTACAAGAGAATCAAAATGAGAACTTTTCTAGGCCATACAATGTTTTAAGATGTTCTTGTCTATCTTTATAGTTCTCTCCAAAAGGAAAAATCCACCATGAGACATAGTGTTTCTATTTTGATTGTATATACTGATTGCTGTTTCAGTAAGAAGCTTCTTATTAGGACATACTACTTTGCATTCCAGGATTAACATCAACTTCTGTCGTCTGTTGGTGGCAAAGTGAGTTTAGAAGTCTGTTGGTTGGACGAACTAGAACAAAGTCATTAACAAAGGGGGAAAAAGTTTGCAGAATATTTCCTGCTCTTCCATTGTGCATGAAATGAAACACAGAAATGTGTCATATTCTAAGAAGAAGCCTGGATTCCCCAAATTTATGTAAATAAATCATTTTGAAATCACACAGTAGGTTAAAAGATGATAAAGAAGAGATTGAATAGACTGGCATTTCCAGGCAAGGACCAGAAGACAGCAACAGATAAAAAATCATTAAAATTAAGTGAAAGGATTGTATGTAGCTGGACAGAGATTTTGCTTGTTTAATTGAAATAGAATTCTTCTTTGAATTGCACTCTGCAAAGTCATACTCATGGAATGTGCTGACTTCGTGGACAGTGGAACCTTCTAGTAGCAATACCTGTTGCAGATGCCTCACCTCTCCCCTCCTGTCTCTAGCACTCACACTGCTCAGGGGTGTGGCCCTGCGGAGGGGTGGGCGAGTTGGCGCTGTTGCCATCTCAGTTCCTTCCAACCACTGCAGCATTAGGACATAAACCACCTTACAGCTGTTTTTCTCTGTAGTTAGTGCTGTGCCCTAAAAATATAATATATTAATAAGTTTAGTTTGTGACTAATGATAGTAATTGAGTGTTAGGTAGTTAGTATATATAGTATAGTTTATTTAAAAATTAAATTAAGAATAGGTATTAGTAATCAGAGAGTTTACCTGTCGACTATTTTGGATGTTAAAAAAAACTCAGCTTCAAGGTGTCGTGTCGGATGGTCTTTCTTTCCTCGGACACACATGATTGGTGTTTGATATGCTTGGGTGAAAATTACTCACTGGCAAACTGCCAAATGTGTAGCACATTCACCCCCTGAGCCAGGACAGAAAGGTAACATAGGAAGGAAGAAAGGAAGCAGCTCCTTCTCTTGAAGGAGGCATTAGCATGTAAGCCTACAGGATCTGAAAGTTCAAGAGAAGTTCAAAAGTAGGAGACCAGTATCTGCTCCAACTACTTAGGATCTAAAAAGCCATCAGGATCCATGACAAGAGTTTTGGCTTCGGTGCCAGGCTCCCATTCCAAGACAGCTGACATTCCGATGGGCAGATTCCTGTGTCTGACCCCAACCACGGTGCAGCCTACTTCAATCCCAGATTCAAACAGGCATCGGAAGGATCCACAACATGTGCATGAAACTTCTCCCTCAGTTCCAAGGAACAGAAAAGTAAAGCATGTCTCCAGCGGCTCCTTTGATCACTTGCATAGTACGGAAACAAAATTGAAAGACTGGGGATCTCGTGATGTATTCAAATCTATGGGCCCGAGATTGAGCTGTGGATCCGTTATCAAAGAACCAGTGGCACATCACTGAGGAGACAGCTCAAATTGACTCACTTCTTCACCATCCTACTGACCCAACTGAAATTTAGTCCCATCCAGATAAAAGATCAAGACGAGGGTTTCAGGGATAGTTCTTATTTCATTTCCACTTCCACCCCAGATCCTACTGGGTTGCCAGGAAAGATCATTTACCCACATTCTCTGTTTAAAGTTCCTGCTTTATGGGTCTCACTGATGGCTTCGGTGTTGGATCTGGAATTGGAGCAGAGGTCAGATCGGATCCAGTACACGTTTTGAATGTACGCTCTTATCAGGGAAGATGTGTTCAGACCAGGAAGGAACCCAAATTTCCTGGGTATTCTGTGGAACTATGATACCAGACTGGCCAAGCTGGCAGAAATAGCCTATGCCTCGACAGATGTTTGACCATATTGCCCAGCTCATCCTTTTTCTTTACATGAGAGGAGACTGGACTCTCGAGGCCTGGAACAGATTCCAGTGCATTTGGTGGAGCAGAGATGTCCAGATCCTTCAGCTGTGGATCCAAGATCTTCTGATCATTTATCCCCTGCAGAAGAAGAGGAATTTCAAGAGGGACTTCCACAGAATGTGTTGCCATATGACTAGGGGAGTTACAGTGCAGTTCATCACCTGATGAAAATATGGGAGTAGTGACAATTTAGTCTCCCTCTGAGGATGCAATTCATTTCCATGAGTTAGTGTATAAGATGGCATCAACCTTGAGTTTGCCATCTGTAGCATGAGAGGACACTGCATACCCTGTATCTGATATCTTAGGATCGACAATGAATCCTAAAGTCTCTTAACCCATATTAGAAGGGTTATGGCAACCAGCAAAGTCCCTTTGGTCCAAACCATCTTCATGCTAGCCAGTTTCTAAAAAGGAAAATAAATTGTATCAAATCCCACAGGCAGGATTCTCTTGCTTTCATATACATCTGCATCCAGGCTCCCTGGTCATAGTAACTACACTTCAGAGATAGAGATCTTGTTTTCAATCTTCTACTCCAATGGATAAAGAGGGAAGACAGTTAGATTGTCTGGATAGGAAAACATTTTCTTCATCCTTAAATATGTGTATAGCCAAATATGAAGTGGTGATAACCAGGTATCAATATAAATTGTGGGAAAATATGACTATTTTTACTAAGCACTTGCCAGAGAGGACCTGTCAGGGCTTGTCCATGGGCGTCAGCAGTGTACACCAGTCAGCTGCTAAGTTACAAGCAGGCAATGAGTGGTGGGGCTGGAAGCAAGCCAGGTCAGAATGCCAAGATCAGGCAACACGTTGCAAGTGTCAGGCAGATAGAGTCAGGGTCTAGCTGTGTCAGGATATCAGGAAGTTGGGGTCAGGTGCCAGGTTATAGGCAGCAAGCAAATAGCAAAGTCAAGGAACACTGGTAAACAAATATATTAAGACATTCAAGTTCAGAATACTCTCTCGGGGGCTATTATTATTATTATCTCCCTGTCTACCTTAGACTGGTTCACTACTCTTGACCTCCAAGAGGTGTATTTCCACATTCCCATAAGACCATCTCACTGAAAATACTTATGATTTGTCCTTGGTTTACACCACTTCCAATACAGAATCTTACTTTCTGGACTGCACCCAGAGTATTTACCCAATGTTTAGCTGCAGTAGCGGCACATCTAAAAAAATGAGGTATTTTTGTATTCCCATACTTAGACAATTGGTTGATGAAGGGCCAATCCAAAGAAGAATTACAGGCAGCCATTCAGAACACTTGTCTGTTTGGAGTCCTGGGTCTCCTCATAAACAAGCAAAAATTATTTCTCATTCCCTCTAGAAAGATTCCTTTCATAGGGGCAATAGTCGACTGTCAAATCAAGGGCCTGTCTGCTGGAACAGAGGTTTTTGAAAATAACGGTTTCTATACATTCACATGATATAGCCAGTTCAAACAATAGTTTTTTTTTTCTGAAGCTTCTGGGACTCTTAGCATTGATGACATATGTAACCCCCTATGCTAGACTGAGAATGAGACCTCTAGCATTGGGTTCTGAAGAATTTCAGTCCCACTATAAACAGCATACCGAAGAAGATTACAATACCTCAAGAAAAAATCATTAATTCTCTAACGTGGTGGCTACATACCCAGAATGTTCTCAAGGGAGTGTTATTCAACTGATCTCAGCCCAAGTTAACAGTAACCACGGATGCATCCAAGATAGACTGGGATGCACATCTTCACACCAAGGTTGTAAGGGGCCTTTGGAGTCTGTCCCCATTACACATAAATGTATTGGAGTTGTGGGCGATCTGTTTGGTACCCAAAGCATTTCTCCCACAGATACACAATACAGTTATCCAAATTGGCGGCAGTTTATTATGTAAATAATTGAGGGACTCATTCCATCCACCTGTGCAACTCCACTACGTGGAGAAAAATCCACACTTCTGCATCTCAGTATGCACTAGATTTGGAATCCAGATCCGATGCTCATTTTGGCAGCGCAGTACTTCAGTCATTGTTCAATTAGGGCTTCCTCACTCTTTCCTTATTGAGGTGCTGCTTGCCATAATTTCCCAAGAGTGACAATATGCACAAGGCACTTGAAGAAAAAAATCGAGGTTACTGATTTGTAACAGGATTTCTTTGAGATGAAGTCTGCATATTCATACTCCGTGCCCACCTTCCCTGCTTCTGCATAGTCCTAATTGTATCATTATTTGGTATTCTGCTTTCACGTTTGGAAGGAACTGAGGTAGCAATGGCACCAACACCTCCACCCAGGGTCACACCCTGACCGGTGCAAGCATTAGAAACAGGAGGGGACGGATGAGGCATCTCCAATAGGCATTGCTACTAGAAGGTTCCACCAGCCTAGTTTTACCAGGTCAGTGCATCCCAAGAAGATGAAAATGCAGAGTACATCTCGAAGAACTCCAGTTACATGTAAGTAACCTCCATATATCCATTGAGAATCAAAAATATTGAGAGAATCTAGCAATGGAACTCTCAGGAATACCGGTTTCTCATCTGATGTGCTGTTGAGTGATATTTTATTTAAAGGCTACTTTATTCCATAGGCCATTACCGAAGTGGAGCCTGTTTGTTACCGTAGGCAGAGAAATATGCTCAAAGAAATTATCAAAGAAAAAAGTAATACTGTTTGTATTCCCATTTTTTATCTTAAAAGGTTAACAGCATCAAACCATTATATGCCCTTTTTATGTCACGCAAAGTATTGTTACAATATAAATCATTAGTGACAGAAGCTTCTTGTTTTTAAGTGGAAAATGCACATTTAATACTATGAAAATAATGTCAAAACATCCTCTCCTACATTATTGCCAAGTGAACTATAGCTTTTCCTTTATGTTTTAGTTTTGGAGGCAGAGTTTAGCAAGAGTATTTTCAGATTTTTAAAAAATAGTGATACATTGCAGCTGTAGTTTATTTTAATTGGACAGCACTAAGTGAGCTGACTTTATGATAACAGTGGAGCCAGTGGCAAGTGGCTATATGTTCACTTTAAAGCTCATATAGAAGAAAATCAAATCCTTGAAGCTAAATTCATAAGGAATAAAAATGGAGATACTTCTGGATCACATATATGCATTTGTCTCTCTATATGCCGACAGTGTCACTTCTATCCTCAAGGTGGGTATCCCCTAAGGTTAACTTTACACAATCGTTATACACACTGTCTCATTATTAAAATCCTGATATTAACGATAACTTGTTTTGGTTTTAATTGTTTATATTGTATTTATTTAGTGATTTTTACAAGATATGATGAGTACAGTTACAGAATCTTCAAATACAGGATATACTGTTAGAGCTGGAAATACTTTTATCCTTCCAAATATTTATTTGCTGACATTCTGAAGTATTATCCCAATAAAAAGGATGTTGTATCTTTGATTTCTTTATTATACAAAAATATAAAAGGGAGCCTTACTTAATGTAAAGTGCTTGTTGAAGTCACATGCAATTTTTGTGTGTATGATTGAATAGTATATCTGGCAAAATGCACTTTCTGAAATTTGGGTTAGAGAGGTAATGTGGTTAGACCTATTGTACTTCACAGGAGTACAATATATCCTCAACAGGAAATAACTGTCATTTCCACCCCTTCTTGCCAACTGTTGAGAATAGCCCACTTCCACCTTAATTGAATTGGCTCGTTAGCACTGACGCCCCACTTGATAAGGCAACTCCCATCTTTTCATATGCTGTGTATTTATACCTCTCTACTGTATTTCCACTCCATGCATGTGATGAAGTGGGTTTTAGCCCACGGAAGCTTGTGCCCAAATAAATTTATTAGTCTCTAAGGTGCCACAAGGCCTTCTCGTTGTTTTTTCTGATACAGACTAACACGGCTACTACTCTGAAATCCAATACAGTAGTGTCAAAGATGACAAATATTATGATATGGGATGTGAACTATAAAGTGAAAACTACTGTAATGGGTTTAAATGAACAAGTTCAGGTTATCCATACATTGAGACTCCCTCCCCAAAACATCTCTCTGACAGCACCCCAGTTGCTTTTCCCTTTCTGGAAACCCTGCCCACCGGCCCCGAAATCTATGATATTCTTTTCAACAAGTGCTTACTTTAAGTATTTGTAAAACTGATTGAGAGAGTAAGCTGGTTGGGAGATGTCTGTTTCTTCACTTCCCCTTCTAATCACCAGAAAGGTTCCTGTAACTGCACTGTCCCCAAGGGTTTCTGCTTTCTCTCCTCTTCCCCAGCACCACATCCCATCCATCATATTCCTCTTAAAGATATAAAAAGGCTCTGTCATCATCACTGCTAGCACTGTGGCTGGTGAGGTGGTGCTTTGGGCAAGGGGAATGGCGACAGCATAGATGACTGCACTAATCACAAGTTTCTGGGACTGGTTCTATGTACTTTCAGTGGACTCTTTGTTTAGCTTCCTCCATGGCCACCCACTTGGCTCAGGCTCCTGGTATCCCCTGACCGCAAACTTCCAGCACTTTTTGACACCTAATATGATACTTTCACAGGCCTCCCTGTGTACATGCAGTTCTCAGGTTATCCCTTCTTTTGGTGATAGTGTTGTGAGGTTCAGAGGTTGCATTATTCACTCAGTTGGGTTCTAGTACAAGTCTGAATGAAAATCTCATTTGCTTTAACATGCTATGCATCTGAGACTTCCTCTGCCCAAGCGAGTGAGATTTCATTGATCCTGGTGCTATGACTCAACAGAGAAGCTGCCACAGCTTCAGCATCAAAATGTAAGCGGCAAAGAGGTAACTGGTTTATCCCTTCCTTTCCTCTATATGACCATGAGAAGAAAGGAGAAATGTGAGCACTATAGCTTTGTTAACCAGGTTGATTTGTTTCTGGGAATCTAAATCTAAAGACAATTTGTTTCAAACAAAATTGCCATTTTGTAGGAGCTCCATCTTTTCTGTCCTGTAGCTTTTAAATGGCATGTTTTGGTCAGTGTTCACGCCAAGTTGTATCTACCTATTAACTCTGTTTCCCTGTCCCTTTGCTTTTAGATTGCTGTCAGTTACTGTGCAAACTGCCCCTCGGTCTCCTCCTGGTCTGCTTAAGGACACCCCCTGTGAGGTATCAGACCTTGAGCATCACCTGTCTCTGGGTGCAATCCCATGATTCTCCCACTTGCAGACCAGGCCCTGTGTAGTAGTCTTCTGGTACTAACCATGATTATCTGAGCAAATCTGACTTAGGCTCAGACCTGGCAGTTCTTTTCCTTCTGGGAGCAATGGCAGTAGTGAATACAGTGACCAGTCAGGCATCTTAAAGCAAAGTATCATATATTCAGAAGAAAAACATTTCAGAGAAAGCATATTTTAAATACAACAAAACAGACTGCATGCATATCTAGCTCTCCCTAAGGATTACCAGTCTCTGGATTGGGGAAAGTCCACTTCTCTAGACTTCCTCACAGAGTCCGTCTTCTGGACATCTCCTGATAAGTGACCCCCTTCTCCTCCCAAAAAAGACCGTTTAACTTCTTAATGTTCTTTTGATCTCTAGCCTGCCAACTTTGGCACAAGGTCTTGCAATCTATTAGAGACAGGAGATGGGATTCTTGAAGCTAAAAACTTGATCCATTGTCTTTCAAGTGTGTGCTGGGGTGTCCTTATGTAGGTCTATTGCCTCTGTCATGTTTGTTGTTCCCACAGCCCCCTAGTAAATAAGATCAACGCATGCATATAGGACCTTTTAATAAGCCTCCACAGGGATACAACAATTTTACCTCACTGACCAGGTCACTTACAAAAGTCACTTACAAAATGATATTATTACATATCATTAGTCATAGATAAATACAGAACAACTCCAGGACCACACTGCACATTGAGAATACCACATAATTGCTGGTACACCGGGTATAACATATAGATGCTTCCTTGCATCCTTGCTGCACAACAACCCTGGATACAGCTCATTGTCTTGAAAAGAAGTAGCCGGGAGCTGATTTGAAAAATTCCAGGACAAAATTCCAGACACTTGTTTCATGTGGTGTACTTGATCTGAAATATTTCCTGTATATATAATACATTTTAAAATGATAAAAAATCTGTCTTTTTATCTGTAGCCAAAATTGTGTGTGTGTGTGTGTGTTTACCACATTTGTGTATGCAAATAGAGTAGTTAGTCGTCTGACACACAAATTGCATGTGCAAATACAGGTTGCTGAGTGTCCAGTATAACTGACCCAGATTTTGTGTTGAACTTAAGGCCTCTGAAAATGTGACCCAGGAGGGTCAAGTGAGGAGAAAGAAGCCTTTTAAAAAGTCACATTAGAAAATGGTTAAACCAACTGTGACAGATAAGACAAACAGTCATATATTTGGGCGTCTTGTATCAACTTTACAAATGTTATCTCAATCTCTGAGCCAGGTATTGAATATTGGCTAGTTGGAGTTGGTTACCAAGCTCCCTCCAGGAACTAAAATCAGTGGAGGCTAATTATTACAAACCCTGGGACAGGCACACAATTCCAGAGAAGTACCTTCACATGGGGTGAATTGCATAGACTGGCTCAAACCTAGGAGACACGGACCTTGTTTACATTAGTGACAGCTTGGACCACAACCGTCCAGTGTAGAAATACCAATCTGGTGATAGTATAGTTGCCAAATTCTAAAAATTTCTAGTGGACCCTAAATCTCTACAGTATCCTTGGTTTGCCTGGATATTTTTGTTTGGTTTTGCTTTAAGATTTCTCCATTTCAGTACTATAAACTAGAGTGCAGTTTTACTGTAGAGGGAAATCACTGCTGTATATGCTACTAATATCTGCTTTGTTCTGCAGTAGTTTATACAGCATTTCAGAAGATCGTCTTTTTTCCAACAGGATATGATTTCCTTCTGCTTCTCTTGAAGCCGTACAGTAATATATTGATTCTGTATGAGAAAAAAGAAGTCTTCACTATTGTGAGTTAGTTACTTGTACCATAAGTGTATATGTCTCAATTTACCTTATAGTACCCTGGTCGATACGTCCTTTAAAGTGACCATTTTTATTTTCGTGGTTGTCCTTTGATTTCTTATTTAACTTCTTGAAGCCAGTGATTGAAATTTCTGAGAAGTCCCACCGCTTGAAAAGTGGGGGAGGATTGCCTCATACCTGCCATTAAGGGGTTAATTATATTTATCACGTTATTATAATAACTATTATAATTAAGTATTATTTGTATTGTAGTTATGATGAAAAGCCCCAGGCAGGATTGGGGGGCCTTCTTATCTGAGGTATTTCACAAATTGATAGGAAGGCATAGTTCCTGTCCCAAAGGTCTTATAATAGACAAAATGGACAAAGTGGGCACATGGAACATACCACACAAGCAAAATGAGGAGAGTAATGATTGGCAAATATATTAGTTACAGGATTTGGGGTCTTTTTGGGTGGGCGGGGTTGCTTTACTATATACAGAAGGGCTAGTGTTGGATGAGAGGAAATAAGAGTAGGGGATGGATTAATGGGACAAAGGAAGGAATGGATGGGGAGATTGGTGTGGGTAGAGACAAAAAAGTGAGGGATGGCAGGGGCATGGCAGCAGAGGAACAGCAAGCCGTGCGAGGCTATTGGGTCACATAGCTAATTAGCAGAGAAAAGAATGTTCATTGGATAAACTGTAGAAAGAAGAATCAGACATCACTAATGTCCAAGCAGCCGTAAGGACTGTTTTTGCTGCTGGCCCCAGCTTCTGCTAAGGATCTTTGTTACAGATCAGGAGCACTCTTACTTCTCCTTCTTCCCTGTGGTTTGCTTTGGGAAGATGTATGTGTGCAAGGAAGGGTACCTGAGACCTGTGTATACACACATACACACACAACCCAGGATTGGATATTCTACCTACCAATTCTTTAAATAAATCTCTATCTTCAGCTATACACTATTAATAGAATAGGTAGAATATCCAATCCCGGGCGGGAGTGGGTGTGTGTGTGTGTGTCTAGAGGCCTCAATACTCCTCCCAGTACTCTCTCAGTCCAGATTGGATTGATTGATTGATTTGTACAGCTTATTAGCATTTTAAAAGTAAAATACAATTCAGGTAACACAACCATGTGTCTGTTTTTTGGTACCCAAAACAAAGATGAGATCTGAATTACAATAGCCTTGCTACTTTTAATATTCAATTCTTATCTATATTAAATCATTTGTTCAGTTGAGTTGTTATAAATATTTAGTGTGTTTAGAGTTAAGTGAATGATCTTTTAGTTGTGAGTACATGTTTTATGTTTTGTTTTTCAGGGTACCTTAATTGTAACTGTATTTTGTCTTTGTGTGTTTTATTGGGCTGTGTGTATTTGTAGTCTGTGAGGCTAAATAATGGAGAGAGAGAATCCAATAAACATCTTCTCTAAGGGTAACTATTATCTAAGGATCAACACTCCTGGTTCCTGAGGTCTTTGCAGTATGGCACCAAGAAAGTGATTCAGAGCTCAATTAGCTAACTAACTTCCCATATTTATTATATATTAGTATATGTTAAAGCACAATTATAAATAAAGTTCTTTAAATGTTTTCATTATAAACACTTTTAAGGGAGTCCAACCATTTTTAATTTGCCCATATAGAGTTAAAAAGCATGTTACAAATTCCCAAATTAGGTACAACTTGAAAAGGAGGAGGGAGGGAACTCAACTTTTGATTAAATTAGTTCTCTAATCAGAAAGTAAAGGAGGAACTGCAAACCCATGTAACAGAGACCAAGTTCTAAACAGGATTAAATGATAACATGGCAAGGGGTGCAAAGTAGTCCGCAGCCAATGCCTCTAAACTGCTAATAATTCACACAGAACAGAAAGATTATTGTACTCCCAAACAGTATAGCAGAATCAATTCAAGAGGAGTTAAACTGAAGAAACCAAGCCAAAAAATTGAAAGATTTATCAGTCTTATAGGTAATAGGTGAGAGCATAAAAAAAACTGTATATGTGTGTATACATCCAAAGGCTCAGCTTTTCTAAAATGACTCTTGATTTTGGAAGCCTCCATTTCTTGGCCTAGTCGGAGACACCTTGAGCACAAACCTTCTGAAAATCTGCCCCCTTGCAGTGTCTCAAGTTGGGCCAAAACACAGAAGCATACAGAATCACTAGTCACTTTTGAAAATGTTGGTCATACAACATATAGAGGAATCACCAAGGTACATGCATAGCAAGAGTAACTAGCTATGTGAAGTTACTGTAACCACGCCCAACACACGCACACACACTTTTCACCTACCTTCACCTATTTATTCACTTTTTGTTATTTCTCAGCCATTAGAATAGAAGCTCCTCAGAGCAGAGAACACACACATTGTCTGGATCACTCTGGGTGCAATGAATACGAAAAATAACCTCACAGCATGAAAAATAAAATTCAAATTACAGCTGGGGGAAAAAAATTCATCTGAAACTTATTCAACACAGCTCTAATTAAAATCACCATATTTTTTTTCTCCTAACCAAATGCTGACTCTTGCTTGCTAACCTCAAACAGGATTCCAACACCTCTTCCTAACCACACAATTCCTTTCCAACCCTAAAGACGCTCCTTCACCTCTCGTTTCTCTATCTTACCCTCAGCAACCTCCATTTTTGGTTGTATTGATTTTGGGGTTGTGGGTATTCTGAGATGGGTCATTTTTGCTGAATATTTCTTGTATCCTGCTTTATTAAAACTGCTACAAAAGGACTGAAGCAGCTTTGATATGGTGCAGAGTTCATTGTCATTTAAATCATGGACGTTTGAAGACAGTAGTCAGCTTGGCACTGAATGAGCTTGAGCTGAATTTCAGAAGAGTTACATGAGAATACAGTGGGCTAGCTGTCTGAACATTTGTGTAGCTAAAATTGCTTGGGTTTGGCTTCATATTTGAGCATTGCTTTATTTTCCAAACAAATTTCTGCTTTTCTAAATATTAGTAGGAATGTGATATTGTCCGAGGGATAAAAATAGTTATCAAGTTTGTGATATTGACTTCAAAGTTCTGGTAATGTCTTTTGTTAAATGTATTTTCAAACTGTTGTCAGACACAACAAGCCCTATTTTCTTGTTAAAAGCTCATGTTTCTTTCTTGTGACAGCACCAAGATTTGAGCAGCGAGAGAGAAAGTTCACAAGAGGCCCAATTCCCATTGTATTTACAGGGTTCTTGTTTAACTGAAAATATTCTAACCCACAAAATCTCTGACCATGTTTCTTTCACTTAGCTCAAGTATCTTTTACTCTAACAAACACAGAATGAAACAACATATGGAGAGCAACCCCTTTCTCTCTGTATCATGAGAATAGTTCTGACTCTCTTTAAGAGTGTGAGCATAGTTAGAATCAGGTGCACCTGACTCGAGTGAGGTCAGGCACTGCCAGGTGGGATTCTTAAGCTCTTGCTTGAAGTTGACCCTCTCCTGTGCTCCTTTCCTTCTCCTTCCAAAACACCCCTGGATCATTCTTTAGCTAGCCCAGCAATGTGGCAAGATGTGACAGAGCTTGTATCATCCTGTCACACCGTTCAAACTATGAGCTGATGTACTACACTGTGCTTGTTGCTTCTGAGGTCCATGGCAGTTGGGGTGATCAGCACTGATTAATACCCTTAATTCTCCCTTTCAGCAACAATCCAAGCCTTCTACCTTAACTACCTTTTTATTCCATGCTGCTCTTAAGTGAAACAATCCATTAATCCATAAGAATTGTAGTATGTGGGGCAGATTTTTGAAAATGTATTTATAATTGAAAACTTGCTATGCTTATGTGTAGTGATAGATATAACAGATGCATTATTTTATAAACGTGATACTGGAATTGATTTTCAAGCCCTAGATAGGTGAACGTGTTTTGTGTGTGCACTGCTTCTATAATAATTGAATAATTTCTAACATCACAGGTGATCTAATACTGTACAATGCACATTTCATTAAGCAATATCTGTTTGTCACACCATACCCAATCCATAAGTTCAAGTCCATTCTTGGACTTACTTTAATAACACTTACAGGAGGTTGAAAGTCAATAAACATCTTCTAATGGACTCCTAGTTCATAAAAAGTATTAATGATATGACTTTTTTTTAAATGAGAGTGCTCCAGAATTTAATTCATTGCTCTGAAACCTCATAAAATTGATACTGAGAGGCACAGTTGTTTCCTAAGCTGCTTTCTTTAAAAAAAAGTACAACAAACCTAGACAGCAGCAGTAATTACAATGATAAGAAAATTTAATTATAAAAACCAAAACTTGGGAGTTTGGATTGAGAATCTGATCACTAATCCTTCATTTTGTGTGTATTCAGAAAGCTGGAACTAGCTCGTTGGTTACCTATATGAGCTTTTACAAATAAGGAAATAAGGCAGGCATTATAGCAGTTATCCAATGTATCTCTCCTCTTTTATGAGATCTGATGGTATTATTAGGCAGATAGTTTTATCGCTAAATTCAGCTTTCTTCAAGTATAAGTTCATTCTTTCAAACGGAGGAACTTCAAAAAGCCATAAAATCTGTTGTAAATGAATAAAGCTGTGAACCTGATGCACGTGCATAATGCTTGTATAAAAGTTTTATAGTAAATTACTTGGACCATGATTAAACCAGTTCAGTCTGGATACTAAGAGAGAGCCTCCCTTTCAATACTAGTATATTTGGCAATCAGAACTGTTTTTATCGGGAAGGAGCTAGAGCAGTATACCTTTGCTGATTACTGTTAATTGCAAATTCTGGTCTTTAAGGTTGATATATCTCCTTCTTTATGAATCAAGTACTGTCTAGCATGACCAGGTCACAGGCAGGCAGAAATAAACAGCAAGGTCCCAGGTCTCAAGCAGTACTATTGTACTAACAGTTCTTCATGTGTTCCAGTTATGTGAAGCTTTCTAGGGGAGACCAGGTCAAACAAATCTGCCAGGGAGCTGGGTTAATCATTTGATTAAAGCAAGCACTTTGAATTACCACTCGACTACAGGTCAGACGTGAGACTCTTAGACACTGCACTGGTGGGCACACACATGCTACTTCCTGATGTTCTAAGCCATTTCTTCTTCCTCCAGATTGACAGTACATAAGTCGACCTTCCTCCACTCCTGCATCTGTTGACCAAAAGAGTATTTTTGAATTTAGGTTAGTAGTAGCAGTGATAAGTATTTTTATTCCAAGTAGAGGGTTGCTGTGGTCTAATATTAAACCCCACCCGAAACTGGCTAGGTCACAGCCAATCTGAACCGAACCCAGGCCCAAGAACCTTGAGTTCTTTTCATGCCCAACCTGAACTCAACACTTGTAGTTGGATCCCGTCAGATTCTCAGGGTCTAGCTGAGAGGAGCATGCTAAGGTATTTCCCCCAGGCCTGCAGGGGCCACTGTGGTATGGGAGAGGACAGGGCTTCAAAATACTGCATTGTCAGCACCGCCCCCGCCTCACCCCACCAGCCAGTCAGGAAGCAGATGGGTTAGGACCATAGTTGCAGTCAGTGGGGGAGGGAGTATCTCATCAATGGCTGCTTCCTGTCTAGCCAGTGGGAAGATGTGGGTGGCAGCGCTGACAATGCAGTGAGTAGAAGCCCAAGCCCAGCGCAGCCTGCCCCACAGCAGCCACAAAACAGGCCACTGAGTCCCCCCTAAGATACATCCTTGGAACTCAGCCTGAACCCGACCCAAGCCGAAATTGTTGAATTGTTTTCTTACCTGTCCCAAACCCGACACATGAAGTCAAATTCCATTGAATTTGGGTTGAGAGTACATAAGAGCACATAAAAGGCAGACACATTCAATAAATATTTCTGTTCTCTATCGGGAAAAAGACAGATAATATAGTCCCATCATATGGTGATTGTAACACTCTTTTCATTCCACTATTATCTCTGGTGGGTGTTAAACAGCAGCTGCTAAAGTTAGAAATTTTTAGATCAGTAGGTCCAGATAATGTGCATCCAAGGATTTTAAAAGAGCTGTCTGAGGAGCTCACTGAAGAGTTAATGTTGATTTTCAGTATGAGCACTGGAGATGTTCCAGAAGACTGGAAGAAACCTAATGTTGTATCCATTTTTTAAGATTAAATGGGATGACATGGGTAATTATAGGCCTGTCAGCCTGACATCAATCCCCAGCAAGATAATGGAGTGTCTGATACAGGACTCAATTAATAAAGAATTAAAGGAGGATAATATAACTAATTCAAATCAGCATGAATTTATGGAAAATAGATCCAGTCAAAGTAACTTTATATCTTTATATCTTTTTTTGATGAGATTACAAGTTTGGTTGATAAAGATAATAGGGTTGATGAATACTTAGACTTCTGGAAGGTGTTTGACTTGGTACTGCATGACATTTTGATTTAAAAAACCAGAAAAATATAAAATTAACATGGCACACATTAAATGGATTAAAAACTGGCTGTTGGATTGGTCTCAAAATGTAACTGTAAATGGGGAAACATCATCGAACAGGTGTGTTTCCAGTGCAGTCCCACAGGGATAGCTTCTTGGCCCTATACTATTTAACATTTTTATTAATGACATGCAAAAAACATAAAATCATCAGTGATAATTTTTGTGTCATGTGCGAACTTTCAGGAAGTGGTAAATAATGAGGAAGACAGGTCACTGATTCAAAGCGATCTGTAAAATGGGTGCAAGCAAACAATATGTGTTTTAGTGTGACTAAATGTAAATGTATACCCCGAGGAACAAAGAATGTAGGCCACACATACAGGATGGGGGACTCGAGGCTGGGGAGCAGTGACTCTGAGAAAGATTTCAGGTCATGGTGGTTAAATCAACTGAACATGAGCTCCCAGTTTCAAAAACAGACTCCAACGAGAGACTGCTGAATTGGAATTAATTTGCAAACTGGATACAATTAACTTAGGCTTGAATAAAGACGGGGAGTAGATGGGTCATTACGCAAAGTAAAACTATTTCCCCATGTTTATTCACAAACCCCACCGCCCCCCGGCTGTTCCTCAGATGTTCTTGTCAACTGCTGGAAGTGGACCACCTTGATTATCACACCAAAAGATTCCCCCCCCTCTCCCCGGCTCTCCTGCTGGTAATAGCTCAACTTACCTGATCACTCTCGTTACAGTGTGTATGGTAACATCCATTGTTTCATGTTCTCTGTGTATATAAATCTCCCCTCTGTATTTTCCACTGAATGCATCCAGTGAAGTGAGCTGTAGCTCACGAAAGCTTGTGCTCAAATAAATTTGTGAGTCTCTAAGGTGTCACACGTCCTCCTTTTTTTTTTTGCGGATACAGACTAACACGGCTGCTACTCTGAAACCAGTTTGATGCTGTAGCCAAAAGAACTAATGCAATCTCAAGTAGGCATAGAGAGGTTTTTTACCTCTGAATTTGGCACTGGTGTGTCCATTGATGGAAAACTGTCCATTTCTGGTGCCCACAATTCAAGGAGGATGTTGATAAATTGTAGAGGGTTCCAAGAAAAGCCACAAGCCACAAGAATGATTGAAGGACTAGACAACCTGCCTTATATATTTAGCTTAAAAAAGAGAAGGTTAAGGGGTGACTTGATTACTGTTTATAAGTACCTACATGGGGAACAAATATTTAATAAGTAGTTCTTCAATCTAACAGAGAAAGGTATAACAAGAGCCAATGCCTGGATGTTGAACCTAGACAAATTCAAACTAGAAATAAGGTGTAAATTTTTAACAGAGTAATTAACCATTGGAACAATTTACTACAGATTGTGATGGATTCTTCATCACTGACAATTTTTAAAGCAAGATTAGATTTTTTTTTAAAATATCTGCTCTAGGAATTATTTTGGGGATGTTCCATAAAGGAGGTCAGACTAGATGATCACAATGGTCTCTTCTGTCCTTGGATCTATGTATCTATATCAGTATCTTAAGAGTTGAAAAAAAAAATTACAGGAAATTTATAAATATCCCAAAACCTATAATTAGAAACACAGGAAAGCCGGAGGTGAAGATTATTTATCCAAACATGTTAAGGTAAGGAAATGTACACTTAAGGAACAAAAAAAACTTTTAAGTCTGTCCTCTAGTGATTCCAATCAGTAATCATACAATTATGATTAAGGCATTTTAGTGTTTGTTAGATAGATCAGATTAGATAAACCTGCATTTATTTTTCCTCCATGTTTGCTGTGAGTAAAGGTTGGAGTAGTGACAGTTTCTTTCCTATGGGAGTCACCATCTTTCCTATGGGAACCTGGATTTTATTCCCACTGGAAACTTTGGAGAAAGGTAGTGACCATTTTTAATTCTTTATGGAATTCTCTGTGAAAGAACATTTGTCAGTCCCATCTGACCATTAGGAAGAATATCTATTTCCCATATGAAGAATAATGGCAAATAGATAAATTCTTCAACTAAAGGCATTATACTAGATTTCTGTGAGCTGTAACTCTGTGGGAGGTTTGATGTCTGTGTTATTCCTTTACTCAGATTATTTAGGATAAAAAGGTGGTATGACGCAGTGTGCTAAATTTCTTAAAGGACCCATTTTTTAAACTCTCAGACTAAGTGGTTACTTGTAAATTCATTCTGTACTCAAAGTAAGTGCTATTGTACTTAGCAAAGTGGTTGAACTACTGTTTTAAGTGCAAAACTCAACTTAAAAACTTTAATTTTGGAACGCAATTGATACTTCCATAATAAAGGTGGAGGGAAAGTGTCACATAAAACTGTAATATAGTAGGCATGAAAAATTGTATAGTAATATGCAATATTGAATCCAATATTCTTTAAACAGTCAGTAAAGAAAAGGAGAATCTGTGATTCAATGTGTTAAAACTAGTGATTATCTATTAACTGTTAAAAGGGGAAGATATGAGTTTCTGCTTATCTTAGATGAGGAGGATATTTTTCTAAGATCAGCTTGAGGTAAGATATGTTTTAAAATAATTACAAACGTTTTTTAAAAATGTGTTAGAAATGATCTTGTCAAAAACTTAATAAAAGAACTGTTTGTTCTGTTATTGCTGATTGTTCTTTTTCTGCTGATGCGTATTTTCATTAACATACGGAAAACCAGAAACATATTAACTTTATAACAAGGAGGATGTATATGTATCCGTATACATGTATGTGTGTATACATACATACAACCTTGATTTTTCAACTTGTCCGCTTGAATATCTATCTATCTAAAGTGCAAGTAGACATGTTGAGAAATCAAGCTTGCCTTAGGAAAAAATTTAAAAAGGGACATTGTCCTTTCTTTTTCATCATATGTCACAAATCAACAAGGAGCAAGGCTGTTGAAATAAATTTCACAGTCTTTAATTCCAGTTGCGTAAGTCAAAGATCAAGTTCTATGATCTTAGCACCTCTTGCTGCTTCTTAGTCTTGCCAATTTATAGTCAGTTTGATTGTTTTTTACCCCAGTAGTCATTCTTCAGGTTTCTTATTCCCAAAATTTTCTTATTATTGTTCAGGGTCCTGAGCTTCACTGGAAGAAGAACTGAAGTGAATTGAAGTGGCACTGTTTAGTTCATAGGGGAGAAGCAGAGAGAGTACATGAGAGATGTATACAGTAATGAATGACACAGAGAGCGTAAATCAGGCACTCACATGTTCGTTATTTTAAGGCCAGAAGAGGTTATTGTGATAATTTAGACCAGAGGTTCCCAAAACATTTTTGTTGAGCCCCCCTTCATAGATTCATGTCCCATGTGCACCCCCTCTTTCTAAGGGGGTAAGAGGGAGAGGTGCCCTCTATCCACCGGGGCCAGAGTCAGGGGGTGTCAGGTACCCACAAAGGCCGTAGGGTGGGTACTCACCATGTGGCAATTAAGGAAACCTACCACTCCCTGCAGCAGTTGGGCAGTCTTGGCTGCTGGGACCCAGTTCCCTGCCCATCTTGCTCCCCACTCTTTCCCCCTTTGTGCAGGGGAAGTGCATGGGGCTGCACCGAAGGGCTGGGTTCAGATGGGGAGCAGAAGATTGCATCTTGGGAGTACTGACCCCATGCTGAACAGAGCCCCCAGCTCTGGCTCTTCAGCACAGCCTCCTCAGGTCCTCACACTGCCCAATAACTTTGTGTTCCCCCAGGGGTGTTTGCCCCACAGTTTGGGAACCTCTGATTTAGACAAACTTCTTGAGTAACACAGGCCGTAGAATTCACCCTTTCTCACAGTGCAAAAACAAAGGAACGGTGAAAAGGAAACACACTTTCTTCAGTGCCCAGTTCACCTGTGGAGCTCATTGCCACAAGAAGTCATTGAGTAGAAGCGTTTAGCAAGATTCAAAAAAGGACAGTTACATAGATAATGAGAACATCTTAAAGTCACATTATTAAGGATTATTGTAAAACCAACCCTTATATGTCAGAACAATTTTTGAGTTCAGGAGAAATTTCTCTTGTGAGCAGCTTATTCCATAACTATTAACTTCAGGGTTTTGTACATCTTTCTTGGGTACATCTGGCGCTAGTCACTGCCGAAGAAGATGTAATACCTGTACTAGATGGAACCTTGATCTGGTCCAGTATGGCATTACCTATGTTCTTATGTCTGGCTGGCCTTCAGGATTCTCTCTCTCTGATAAAAGCCACATAATGTTATTGTATTGGTCCCAGCTACCCACGGATATCACTTGTCTTTTCTGATCTGTGTTGTGGGATCTGGTACCCTTGTCCAATACATCAGGTCCCATGAGATTTCAGTTTTCAGTAATATGAGACTAAATGATACAACATCCACAACCACCTTGTTCTCAGATGTCTTCTGAATCCATATAATGTGGTTTCTCTTGGGTTTTTCTGAATTCATCGAATATATTGTTCTGTCACTTTTTGGCTAGGTTAGGGAGTTATAAAAACTGTTTAGTTCAGACTTTGATCTTTCCTGTGTTATCCTCCTTTCTCCACTCTGTCAGCCTTTCCCCTCACTCCCCATTGCATCTGGTTTACCTGACATTTCTCCAATCTATGTTTCACCAGAGGATGATATGTTTGGTTTGTATCTTTCTTCCTTACAAATATTTCCTGCACTGTAACTTGCTCACTAAGCTTCTCAGGAAAGAAGAATTAATATGAGTATCACACAATGATAATTTCAGTAGTTGTTATTTAGAGGCATTATTAACAAATTGAAGCTGATAGGTTTGTATATAACAAGTCAGTAACTTACCTCTTCAGAAATATGTTATAATTAGAATAATTGCACAAAAATTGCAATATTTTGCAGAACTAGACCAAAGTGATCATATATAACAGGTATATTAAATGATTGTCAGCAATGGCTCCATATCCTTTATTTTCTCATCACATTTCTTGTGCCTCTTGGTTTGGGATAAAATCATACGCTGGAACTTTTCCTTACCTAATGTTTAATGTGCATATGTGATCAATTGCACCTGAATTTAAAAATAAAAATAGGCATTTCTTCCTATCCAGGCATGGAATCAGTGCACATTTGTGCCCCATAATAAATGGTAGTATGCTGCTAGCAAAAACAACCCAACAGCAAAGAAAAAGAAAAAAACCCACCACATTCTGAATATGCTTGGAGATAAACTGTCATGACGAAAGAGACACTCACACATGTAAGTGTAAGAAGCCACACTTTGGCTCTTAGCACACATGTACTTCTAAACTGTGAAAATATGGAAGCAAAAGGTTGATTCATTTGTCAACACTTAACTTTTTCATAAGAATTCCTTATTAGAATATCAAATACTGTGGCTTACTCCCCTAGATCTTGATTTAAACCACTAGTAGCACTCTAACTCTAGGAGCAGTGATATTTCACCATGTATCATGCACCTCTACTTGCTACTTCTAAATTGCTTACTTATGTCTTGAGATGGGTCCTTCAGTTTCTCATAAATTAATAAGGCACCTGTGAATATTTCCAGGTTTTAGAAGTCCTAGTCTGTTCCAATACAGGGACTGTAAAAAAGAGGACAGATAAAGCAAGTTATTTTTCCTTTAGAATGCTCTTCCGCTATGAAGCAAAATATTATTAATCTAGACTGCCTGCTACTTTCATTTACCATGTAGCTGCTCTTGGGATTACAGGCACAAAGGTTTCATAAATTTCAAATGAAATATGAACATTTGTTGTCAAAATACTGTTAAGCTATAAAAGCTCTGCTAGTAGTTGTCCTGCTTTTTTATTGTAACTTTTATATCCATGGGCATTAGTGTGTTCTTGGGTATGAAGGAGAATTTTTTCAACCTCACTATCAATTTTTTTCTTGATTTTCATCCAGGTGACAGATATCAGGGCAGGGGATTGTAATATAGATATTCATTTATATATATATAACTCTTGCAGCTCCCCTCTGTGATTATGTGGCATTGCAAGGATCTTATCTAAGTAGGTATAATACAGTCTATATACTGCCAGGGAAGAACATAAGGAACACTGCTTCACCCCCTTTTGAAAGGGCTATGGCTACCTTATCTGCATCCCCTCTTTCTCAGGGACTAGCCCTCTCTGTAGTACTCAGCCTGGTGGTGATATGATGACACAGAAGTTTTCGGCGGGCATGACAGAAATTAGAGGCAGAAAAAATAGAGAAGGGGTTGTGTCTGGCTGCTTGTACAGGGGCTTAAGGCCCAGTGTTTTAAACACAGGTGCTTAGAATTAAATACCAAGGCTCCAAATGAGACACTGCTATGTTGCCAGTGACATGGTTATAAATAGTCCTGATGAAGTCAATAGGACAATTTATGTTGATAATATTATATGTGTAAGTGTTTGTGGTATTAGACAGCTAAATCCACATGTAGACACTTAGTAAAGTATCTATAATGGGTGTATTAATGAGCCTAAATATGGATTTAAGTGTCTATTTTAGGCACCCAAATTAGAAAATTGGGTTCAGAGTGTCTTGTTAGCATAAAGACCAGCTTGCAGGATTTAGAAACTGTTACTAATCTGCGTACTACTTATAATAGTATAATAAATAAATGCTATTTGGAATTTCTATTAGAAGATAGGTACAAGTGGTTAAAATAGTCATTCACTCTTTGTCTAAGCCATGAGGAGGGTATATTTGCCATGAAAATGATTATGCCGTGTTAAAACTGTGTAATAGTAAGCAGACACTTTTCAGGGTTGATGGGTGAATTCTGGAAATGCTCTATTTATTTTCTCTCTATTGACTAGTTGCATTCAGGCAAGACTGCCAGTGTGTTGACTTGGAAAACAACTGAGACTGAACAATTTCAAACCATTGACATTATACTGCTTCATTTGTGAACTGCATTGCTTCTGCATGCACCAGTTACTTTTTTATGGCATGCTTGCATGTTTAGAAAGCTTTGAAAAACAAGAGAGATGGAGGCTATCTTTAAAAAAATAATTAAAAAAGCTGTCCATTTTATGCATTTTACATTATTGAGACCACTGAATAATAATAATAATTAATAATAAAAGACTGGCAATTTTAAAAAATAAAATCACCTATCAATTTATAAATCTATTTGCATTTATTCTAATATACTATAAAAAGTTTATGCATTTAACATTTCTCCATGGTGAATATTTCCAGCTCTTAAAAAATTATCATTTCAAGCATGTTGCCTTCAGTGCTGATTCTTGTAATGTATTCTGCAGTGTAGACAATGTTAGAAGAATGCGTGAGAATTTAGTCTATCTAAAAATATAAAACATCCAGGCTCTAGTTCAGTCTATGCATCCATCTACCTATGTAAAGATATAAAATTTACAGACTTCTGCTCAGTGTAGGCATTTATGCCGGCTGTTGCTTTTTAAGCTTCTCCTCTACCAGTGCAAATCAATTCTTATCAGCAACATTTCTGCTACTCCAGAACTGGATCTTCCTGGAATGGAGATCTCCACCCATTCCAAAATGTATGCCAGTATGATGTGGGACCTGCACTCATTTCCACTAGGGACTGAGATAAATTCTGTAAGTGGAATTACATGGGAAAGACGATCAGAATGTTATCAGGCTTAGCACAGAAACCAGAGCTGTGAGATGAGCAGCTCTAATGCAGCTGTGAATGGAAATTGCTCCCCTACACAGCTGCCTTAGGACTAGTCACACTTTAGCCCAGAGTGACTCTATATGTGGCACTGACCCATGTTCAGTGTTTCTCAGCTATTCCCATATCAAATCTGCTGTTTGAGAAACAAAGACTTCTGAGAGTTGGGCTTTACCTGCCTGTGCAACAACCTCTGAGAGCTAGATGAGCTCTGGCCTTTCTCTCGCTGTGGAGCTGAGTGTAGCAATGGTGTAGCAATGCAATCAAATTATTTTTTTTTAAGAGTAGCAGAGTTAGATAAATAATACCCTTCCCCCTACCCAGTCACCTACCTTAGTTGGCAGCTCTGCAAAGTTAAACTGTAATCGGAAAGCCAAACTGGCTTCCCTACTTGTCACACATCATTACCATAAGAACAAAGGTCCATTTAGCCCAGTAGCCTGTCTTCGGACAGTGGCCAATGCCAGGTTCCCCAGGGGGAACCAACAGAACATATAATCATCAAGTGATCCATCCCCTCTCGCCCATTCTCAGCTTCTGGCAAACAGAGGCTAGGGACACCATCCCTGCCCATCCTGGCTGATAGCCATTGGTGGACCAGTCCTGCATGAACTTATCAAGTTCTTTTTTGAACCCTGTTATAGTATATAGCAGGGGTGGCCAAACTGTGGCCTCATGTGGCTGATTTACCCTTCAAGTACGACTTGCAGAGCCCATCCCCCTTTCTCCACCTACCAGACTGGAGAGGACGGGGGCTCAGGAACTCTGCCTTGCACCAGGGTGGTGGGGTAGGGACTTCTGTCCAGCGGGGAGGGGGTTCTCAGGGCTTCTGCCCAGCAAGCACATCTGCCTGGGCTCAGGGCTTCAGCAGGAGTGGGGCTGAAGGCCCGAGCCCTGGCAGGCACTTCCCGCGGTGCTGAAGCCCTGAGCCCTAGCAGGTATGCCTCAGCTCTCAAACTTCTGCAGATTGTCGTATGTGGCTCGGAGGGTCAGTAAGTTTTGCCACTGCTGGTATATAGCTTTTATTATATACCAATTATAACAGTTCTGTTGAACTACATTAGGTCTCTGTTTAGTCTCCATAGTATGCCCCCAGTGGTGCCTTGCAACCCTGGTGCTTTAGTGATTTGTCACAGATGTAGACAGTTGGAACGTAGTAAAAAAGTCTGATAAAGATGCACAAGAAGTAACAGAATCCAATTTACCGTCTCAGGCTGCATGGCCTCTCTGAAGTGCTAACTAGAGTAAAAAATGGAGAAAGGGACAAGGGAGGAGGAACATGTCTTTTTGTCACCAAGTAAACAGATATGATTCCTTATATGCACAAGAGAGAGATCTATTGAATGAGAAGTGTTTTTGTCAAGTCACTTTTCAGAGCAAAATGATGCTTTCATTAAAAACGCCCTTTTTACAGCACATGCACCTTTTGTTGTCATTTGTTTGTAAACCATCTGAAGTAGTGGGGTGGGAATGTACTGACTGTGCTAAACTGCGTAAGCAAACACAGTAGACACTTTAAATATGTTTTATTGAGGGAGAGAATATAGGTGAGGACATCAAAGTTATCTCCTGCTCACTTTGAAAAGTATCAGGTGGTGGATTTTGAGCTCAGCTCCTAGTATTGGACTTGCACTCACCACTTCCTGGACCAGAGATGAAAATGCTACCAACTTGGTCATAATGGAACCGAGAATAAATGCTCTGTTTATCCTCCCTATCCGTTTTCCATCTTTTACGGCTTCTTGTAAATATGAACGAAACATATCTGTCATGAATAAGTTTGTTGCTTGTGTAAGTCAGTTATGAAAATAGAATAATTTTATTCAGTTTCATACAGGCTTTCATTACTTGACACCTTGGGGTGGATGTGTGGTTAGTTGGCTGTCTGGCATTGGGATCAACCCTGGGGCTCTCGTTCTAAAAAGCACAAGCTTCTCCTGCCTGTGCTAAAACACTCAACTGTTTCAGCTCAAATGTTGCAGCTGACTCTTAACCTGGTTCAGCCACCAGGAGGGTACATACTATGCAAGTGTGAGTTACACTTCGGGCATTGTAATTGCCTATTACTCGCATGGACAATTTCTTAACATCTACTTGTAGAATAAAGACAGGTTTCCACTCAATGCGTCCGATGAGGTGAGCTGTAGCTCACGAAAGCTTATGCTCAAATAAATTTGTTAGTCTCTAAGGTGCCACAAGTACTCCTTTTCTTTTTGTAGAATAAAGACTTTCATTTCAAGCAAGACAGGGGGTTCATCTGGCTTTGCTCTGACACAAGAAAGGTATTAACACATCTCTGTGACATACAAATCCCCTATAATTGTATTCCTTATCTTTGCATTCATCCACCTGGCTATTTGTGATTGATTCTTGTGCATGCTGACATCAATTGTTCTCTGGCATAAACTACGTTGACCCAAAACAGCTGTCGAGTAGAGGAACCAATATTCAGCTGACTGCTTTTCATTTAAATCGCTCTGGTAAAGACCACAAGTCTGCTTTGCCCTTCAACAGCTGTTGTTATGGTTCTTTCTCTGGTGCTGGATAAAATGGCATTCACCAATGACCAAAAAAACTTTCTCATTTTGGATAATACTTCATAGTTTGCTACAAATAAAACGTAGGCCTTTTTGAATCAGAAATAGTAGATTTATCTAAGAAGTATGATTGCAAAGTTCTTCATGAATTTGTAGACTTTCAATTTTGTGGACACAGTATAAGAGTGCTATGTATGTTGGTTGCCACATAATTCGATATTATAACAATTCCAGGAATGTAATGATAAAATACCCTGCCTCATCCAAGAGGGTTGAAAGTAGGGACAATAGGGGAGCTATAGGAAGCTCTAGAAATATGTTTTAGCAGGAAAATCATTCAAGTTTTATTTACTACCTTGATGCTAGATGCTACAACAACACATAATAATTTTGCATTTTAATTAAGTTTTTCCTGCAAACATATTTCTCTTAATTTCTCCATAGATCAACTGATGAAAATGGGCAAAACTGAGACTTCACATAAGTATGTGCCTTGCACTACAGTTAGTGGAGTTAGATTTGCTTATACCGGGTCTCACATTGGTTCAGTCTGGGTAGAAATTTTGCCAGTGGACAAGAGAAGCTCATGGCCATTAAAGATTCGCTTCTCCTACACTAAAAGTCCCTGACTGTACAGTTTTAAAGATATGGCGTTATAATGGGGTGTTTCTGACATTTGCTGTAGACAAAGAAACTTTTAAGAGCCTTTGTGCTGTTGTTATCTCAAAAACCGAAAACCTAGACTATAGCTCTCAGCTCCATCAGTTTAAAGGAACTGTTTATGAAGTCCCTGGCTGTCTTCCTCTCTCTGGTTCTGAGACACAGACAGATATCTTTTAGTCCCACCAAATATTTATATTCTAATATCCTCCTTCCTTAATTCACACACACTCCATAACAGTTTAAGAAACAAAGAGCATTGGAGAAAGAAAGGGCAAGCATGAATTGAAAGGCAAATAACTTCTTAAAATATGTAGAAGTAGTGTTTAAATTTGATTGGTGGGATGAAACTTTTTTGAAATACGAAGATACGCCACTCATTTGACCTCTTATGAAGTTTCATAATTATTTGGAAAGGTTTATCTCAGTGTCATTTCACAGTTTTCTCCTGTTAGTTCCATTCTCTTACTTCATATTAAAAAAAAAAAAACCAAAAAACCCCGCCAACTTGATGGCTGGTTATCTGAGTGTAGAATCCACTGCTGAAAAGACCCTAGCCCTCCTGTTAACATAGTACTTTTATCTGGTAATCATAGCCTGCGGGAGACAAAATAACAATTCATCTGGAAAACAAGATTAACTCATTTAAGTTAGGCGGTGATCACAGAGAGAAACACGGTGGTGTTATCTGTCTGAATGAAAGCATACAGATTTGAGGGCCATTCCAGTTCAGAGGGTCTATGTAGCAGGCCCAGCTTGTTGAAAGTAATTGGACCCTGTCAGAGTATGCCTTTGTGCAATATGGATATTACAATGGAATTCTGTTAATCTCTGACAAATCCTCTCTCATCTGATAAACACTGTGTACCTCTTTTCTTCATTTGAACACCTTACTAACCATTTTCATGTGTGTATTGGTGTGCCCTGAGCATCTGTGATTATGTCACAGGTGAAAAGCTGTATCACTCTTTTAACATATTTTGCCTTTAAAAAAAACTGAAGTGACCCAGAGTGCTACTTTCTATTGATTTGTGTTTACACTCTTTCCTACACTTTAATTATGTTTTTTACAGAAAGAAGTGGCATTCATATCCGCCCTCGGTATTACTATAAAGGTTTTTTTATTGGTTTAAATTCTCTTCACTGAGGTATTGCACATACATGGTCAGCAAAAGGGAATTGTAAATCGTATTTAGAAGACTAAAAGTTAAACAAAATTAAAATAACTCCTCTTTTCTTCTCTCAATGAATTTTTATTTAAGACCGGTCTATGTTCCAGTGGTCAGGTGAAGAATAACAAATATGTTTATGGAAGCTGCATTATGGAACATTTTAAGTTGAGCTGGGCAGAGATTTCATACTAGAGGAAAAAGAAAAGGAGTACTTGTGGCACCTTAGAGACTAACCAATTTATTTGAGCATGAGCTTTCGTGAGCTACAGCTCACTTCATCGGATGCATACCGTCCACGGTATGCATCCGATGAAGTGAGCTGTAGCTCACGAAAGCTCATGCTCAACTAAATTGGTTAGTCTCTAAGGTGCCACAAGTACTCCTTTTCTTTTTGCGAATACAGACTAACACGGCTGTTACTCTGACACTAGAGGAAGGAACTCCCTTTTGATAGTTTTTCAAGCTATCTTGTGCTCTTCGTTGACAGGTGGGTTTTGACAGGGTTCTTCTGTGTTCATAACACAATATGATGACAATATTTGAAAAATGAAGGTTCAAAGGTAGGAGAATCCACACAAATGATTAATTGTTCTGTCTCATCCCAATTATACTGAACTCTATACAGTTTTAAAATGGGCTTCCTTTGTGGAAGAGGTTATTCACATTTGAATTTGTTGCTGTTTGTTTTAATAATTTGTTTAGAGCACTGCATGTAAATTACAGGCATTACAGAAACAGTCTAAAAGAAAAATGTTTTAAACTTCAGCAGAATTAATGAGTTTATGATGCATTAATCTTTTTTCATTATTTGCCTTGTGGTAGCATCCAAATACCCCATTCAAGATCAAGGCTCATTGTGCTAAGCACACTTCAAACACACTGGAAGACAGAGCTCTTGTCTCAAAGAGCTTACATTCTACAGCCCCCATCCTCGAACAGATTCCATGTAGAGGTACCCTTCTGCTGAGCCCTGGTGAGGCTCAGGGGCTAATTTAAGGCAAGATGTGGCAAGTGAACGTGACAATGAGAGACAGGACAAGAGGAACAGTAGTCAGTGCCATGTTGTCCCTTCGGCTAGGTGTGTTCACAGTTTGGATGATTCTGAATCATTTTAGTTTTTTGTTTTGGTTGGGGGTTTTGACTGATTTCTTGTAATTGTCAAGGCAGAGGTGGATCTTGGTGAAGGATCTGAAGGAAGAGGAGACGTGGTAGTAGATAATGTCAAAACATAAAATATTATAAAACACTAAATGTAATATTATAATGTAATGCATAATATTAACATTAATTATACATTATAAAAGTCAGAACAAAACAAAAATATTGAAATACTCCATTTTGATTTAAAATCATTTTAAATTTTTTTCTGTCAAAAATTTAATTGAAATAGACACATTCCCTTGAAACATTTTGATGTCAACAAAAGCGCATTTTCCCATGGAAAACTGTCCTGTCAAAAAATGTCCACCAGCTCTGCTGAAATATACTGTCCTCTTGCACTAACCACAAACAGTTACCCATATATTCAACACACTTCTTGTATTTTTGTTCAGTGATAAATTTGGTCCTTCATCAAGATCTTAGGTGATTTTTCTCAAAATTCCAAATTGGATCAAGTTATCATAAGTTATGGTTTCCATACAAGAAAGCAGGCCATGGCATATAAAACTCACAAGGACATATGTTAATGAAGCCATATCAGGATGCCTTGTCACCTCAAACATCCCAAAACAATGTACCAATATGTCCAGCTATGTGTACTTTACCATTTCCAATGAGAAATATTCACTCAGAGGCCCACCTGTTGGACAAAAATGAATATATGCAGTATATTTGAAATGTATACATTACCTCTAAATCCACATAGAGATATTGTATTCTTCACTAATAAGCACTATACAGTCATTCTTTCTGCTGTATCATTAAGTTTTTATACAGTGGCCACCATTTTGGCTTCTGAGTCAAGTCATTATTTTGATAAAAAGTCACCAAGAGATGACAAATGTCTGAATGAGCCTAGCACACCTCTGATACAGCCAGGGTCGATTGTAGACCTGGCCAAAACTACACTGTATATAATAGATGATTAAAGATTGAGCTTGATGCTTCCTGGGTTTAATTTACTACTAGACTGTTAATTATTTTGATGTCAGTACAGTTGTAGTTATTAAAGAACATTTGCATGATGAATTGCATAGGAACATGAACAATTTGTTTACAGAGGGCAGATTTGTTATGGAATAATGTTAATGTGTTGCTTCACAGCTTTTAGATGTTGTACCAATTAGGTCCCAGAGAAAATTTGTACTTTGCAGGACTAGTTATGCCTATGTAAAATTACTCTCCAGTGTAAGAATTTGCAGGATTGGGCCCTTAGTTTTTATTTGAAACATGACATATTATTATTTACTTATAATTCTTTGATTTTATGACTCTTTTGTGACAATGTGTAGTCTGTGATGGAGGAATTGTGTCTCTGGCCCTTCTGCATATTATATCCTTAACAGTGCTCAGCAACTGTTGCCTCCATGCATTTAAGTATACATGCTTCACAACTTAAGAAGACTGGAGTATATCCTGTATTTCTCAGTCACAGTAAGTAAGCCTTATCTGTAATATAAAAATACTGTACACTTTAGCTACACTTTTAGTGCAGCTGCTTTAATGGCGTAGAGATTATAAATGTTAATAAAAAGATATTTTTGCTTGTGAAGGCACAATGATATAAACTGACAGACTGCAAACATTTTACATGTAATGGAAGGTGATTCAAAATATAGCTTTTATTTTGTCTTCCCAAATATTGATAGAGAAAATATGAACTATTCAATTTGTAGTTTGTCTTTTTTATGAATACCCAGGATATTTTTATTGGTTTTGGTACTTGTTTTGAACATTTGTAAACAATTATGTCATTATGCAGATGTTGCTCAGTGGTGCCGTGCTCATTTGTGTATTATGAGTACATTCTGAGAAAGATAAATAGGGAATATTTTTGATATTTTTTTTGCAAGCTGTTTTTAACTCTCTCTGTCTCTCTCTCAAAATAATAGTATGCATGGGTTTTATCCAGCTTGGAAGGTTTTAGACTGCAAGTCAATGGAATTTGTGCTGACTTTTACCAACAGTTTATTTGGTCCATAGTACATTGTTCATGTTTAATTCAAATTAGTTTGCAAACTTTATTCTTAGTTGATATGGGAAGAATAGCTGTTTAGCTTAAAATGTGCATCAGTATGTATATGTTGTATTGGTTATTATTTAAATTATCAAATATCCTCATAAATTGATGAACTAAGGATCAATTCCTGCCCTAGCATACGTGTGTGCATGGCTCTCATTGAAATAATTAGGAGTCACGTTCACATCCAAGGGTAGAATTTAGCCCTAAGTGCAGAATAAAATCAGAGTTTCCTGTGTTTCCAGAAGGAAGGGTGTGGCAAAAGAGGAGCATTTCCAATATATCTCACGAAGGGTTCAGCCCCGCAGAGAGATGTCTCTTCAACAGTATAGGAGGATAGTTTTTAAGAACTTGGTAAATATAATTATATGCTGCCTGTCCCTGAAGAGGTAGCTTTGTTATTGCGGTTAGTCACTCCCTTCTCTGTTTCAGAGTAACAGCCGTGTTAGTCTGTATTCACAAAAAGAAAAGGAGTACTTGTGGCACCTTAGAGACTAACCAATTTATTTGAGCATAAGCTTTCGTGAGGTACAGCTCACTTCATCGGATGTTGATTCTCTGTTGTGGCTTCTTGAGCTCCCCAGCCTGCCGCTGAGAAGCTCAAAAACAAACAGCGTCCCATCTGGTTATGAACTGTCCTCTTCACCATTTTCATGGTGGATGGATGTGCTTGATGTCCCCAGATGATGCTGCCATGATAGAGTGGCTAAATCACTTACTTAACATCTGATTTATTGTTTGTGCCGCCAGAAGCCATACACCAGAAGACTCCCTCTTCCCTTGCATCTCCCCATCCCTTCTTTCCTCCCTTCCATCCATCCTTTTGCATTTCTCCCTCTGCATCTGCCCTATATATAACTTTTTTTTAATGTATGAAGTGTAGTTGTAGCTGTGTCGATCCCAGGATATTAGAGAGACAAGGTGGGTGAGGTATTATCTTTTATTGCACTAATTTCTGTTCGTGAGAGAGACAATGCTAAACAATCTGTTCCACCTTGCATTTAGATGTGATGCTGGGAGTCCCTTTCACAGACCTGAAGAAGAGCTCTGTGTGTCTCGAAAGTTTGACTCTGTCACCAGCAGAAGTTGGGTCCAATAAAAGATATTACCTTACTTGCCTTGACTCTTGTTTTTTTTAGTTTGTCTCACTGGAATGTCAGAGGTAGGCCACCTTTTCCTGTCTTTTCCCTCATCCTCCTTAGTCAGTTTGCATACTGCAAAGCTTTTTTTTTTTTTTTTTTTTAATAAATGAAGTGGCATAGCAGTTGAGTCAAAGTGTTGTGTGTGCAGGGAAACACAAACATACAGACTCTGTCTAATTTTTTCAAAGTTGTTAGCTCGCCAGTAGCATAAAATAAGTCCTAACCATACATTTGTGAGCTGCTTGAACTTAATGATAAGATCTGTATTAAAACTGGTGAAGAAATGGTGGACAAACTTGTGGAATTCTAGTAGATACATCATTAAAGGATCCCGGGTTTGGTAGCAAACCCTAAGGAAATAAATCTGGAGGTAAAAAGCCTGTAAATCTGATTCGTATGCCAGATCCTGCAGTTGTTTCACATGGAGAACCTCTCTTGAAGCCAGTGGGAGTTTGTATGTAAAAGGGATCCCGGCCTAATAAGGACTTTACAAGGATTGTACTGCATGCTATTTTACTACAATATGGTTGGTACATGTTAGACCATTCTGCGAGATTTTCTTATTGCAAGGGATAATTCCAGTAAAACAAATATTAAAAGATATTATAACTGTGGATACTTTGAACCATTATGACTCTTAGTACAGAAAATGCCAATAGGAGAACAGGATTGTTGCAACCTCTTATCATGTCCAGAGTTTAGGTGCCAGTTTGAGACTGCAACTGTTTGTATAATATTTGTCAAGAAAATATTTTATTTCCCAGTATAGTCAATCTTTTAATCTTCATATAACTCAATATACACTTAAAACATGGCAGTAATATTCCTAATTTACAAAATGCAATCAGTACCTGCAAATAAGAAAAATATCAGTGCACTTTAACCAGACACCATCTGGGTATATTTAACGCCAAATTTCTATCCCTTTTTCCTAACAGTACATCAATCAGACATATTTATTTGCAGTATTTTTTCCTGCAAAGCATTGTATCTGTCTTAGTTGTTCTCTGTTTTGTTCATTTTAAGCACGTTTTCACTAAAGTGTTCTACTTCAAGCTATTCTCAATTCAATTTGAAGTGAAAGGGGTTTTGAGTTTAGATAATTTACATATAAAAGCTTTACTGTACGTTTTATAAAACGACTATGTTCAGAAAACAACCATTTCAATTTAACAGTATTGTTGTTCTACAAGCTGAGACACCTCCCCCATTCAGTTTTGCTTTTACTAACAATGTTTCTTCTTGTCCTAATTTTAAATTTTTACTGGCTGAAAATTGATATGCTTTTTTCTAACCACACTAAAATGACGCTAGATCCACTGTGACTTGCCAGTTATATGTGAAGATTAAAAATGTATTTCTTTTGTCAAGGTAATCTGGGACTGACAGGTATCCAGTTGTTTTGAAACACTCCCTTTTTAAAGAAGTGAAGATTATTGATGGTAATTTTGAGCTAAAAATCCTTGTACTCCATTTTGTATGTTGGATCTTGAAAATGGCTCTTTAGATTTTATTATGCTGTATAAATCCCTGCCAGCCAGTCTCTGAGTCTCAGCATACTATATCATAGCTTGTCTTAGAGAAATACAATCACATGTATAAGATTTCAGAGTATTATATTTGTGTAACAGAGCCAGAAGAAAGTGTTTCTAATTATTGGACCTTTGATCAGAAAGAGGATGTCTGACTTTATAAAAGAAAACACCAACATTTTATTCTGTTACAAGATGATGCTATGCCATTAATTTATATTGGGCTCTATTTATTCTACTTGCTCATGTTTTAGAGCATGAACTCCTCCAATTCCATTATACACATAATAATCAGACATCAGTTTGTAACTGGTTTCATGTTAAATTACACTGTTTGAAACAAACAGCTATTTTAAACAGGAGACATAAAGCAATATTAAATGTAATATTCTGTTAAACTTATTGCTTCACTCCTTACTCTGTTTACTTGTTCCAGAACAATAAGTAAATGACAAGCCATGTTTATTGTTAAGCTGACAAAAATTGTCCCTTGCCAAGTTTGAACTGGTTGTAGCCAGCATGTACCTGTATGATTGTTCCTTGCTACAGCACGGGAACAAATCTACACAGACACACCCCCAGATTCCTGACCGGGGTATTCTATCTGTTACCCAAGATCCATAAACCTCGAAACCCTGGACACCCCATCATCTCAGGCATCAGCATTCTTACAGCAGGATTATCTGGCTATTTGGACTTTCTCCTCAGACCCTATGCTACCAGCACTCCTAGCTATTTTCGAGACACCGCCAACTTCCTGAGGAAACTACAATGCATTGGTGATCTTCCTGAAATGATCATTGGTGATCTTCCTGATCATCCTGGCCACCATGGATGTAGAAGCTCTTTACACCAATATTCCACATGAGGAAGGACTACAAGCTATCAAGAACAGTATCCCTGATGAGGCCATGGCACACCTGGTGGTTGAGCTTTGTGACTTTGTCCTCACCCACAACCATTTCAGATTTGGGGACAACTTATACCTTCAAGTCAATGGCACTGCTATGGGTACCCACATGGCCCCATAGTATGCCAACATTTTTATGCATGACTTAGAACAACGCTTCCTCGGCTCTTGTCCCCTAGTGCCTCTCCTCTACTTGTGCTACATTGATGAGATCTTCATCATATAGTCCCATGGGAAGGAGGCCCTTGAAGAATTCCACCTGGATTTCAACAGTTTCCACCCCACCATCAACCTCAGCCTGGACCAGTCCACACAAGAGATCCACTTCCTGGACACTACAGTGCAAATAAGTGATTGTCACATAAACACCACCCTATACCGGAAACCTACTGACCGCTATACTTACCTACATGCCTCCAGCTTCCATCCAGGACACATCACACGATCTATTGTCTACAGCCAAGCCCTAAGATACAGTAACTCCTCACTTAACATCCTCCTGCTTAACATTGTTTCAAAGTTACATCACTGCTCAATTAGGGAACATGCTTGTTTAAAGTTGTGCAATGCTCCCTTATAATGTCGTTTGGCTGCCTGCTCTGTACACTGCATGTAAGATTTTGTGGAAGAGCAGCGACTTTACAAGGGAGCATTGCACAAGTTCCTCGTCTCCGCCTCCTCCCACTTCCTCCCAGTGCTTTCCCCACTGTGTGGCGCCGCTTAGGACTTTCTGGGAGGGAGGGGCAGGAGTGAGGAAGTGCTGTGTCTCCACTCCTTCCCCTCCCTCCCAGAAAATCCTAAACCCGTCAAACAGCTGTTTGGTGGCGCTTAGGACTTTCTTGGGGCAGGGAAGAAGCGGGGATGCGGCATGCTTTGGAGAGGAGGTGGAGTGGGGGTGGGAAGAGGCTGGCCTGGACCATCCCCCAGCAAAGTCAGCGCCTGTTCTTCTCCAGGTAAGCTGCCACTGCTGCTGTGAAGGTGCTTCCTAGCGTTCTTGCCTGCAGCGGGCTGTGCCTGTGTGGGGTAAGCCAGGGGCACTTCCCAACCACAATACAGTACAGTACTGTACAGTATATATTGCTTTTGTCTGCCCCAAAAAATTTCCTTGGAACCTAACCTCTGCATTTACATTAAATTTTATAGGAAAATTGGATTCGTTTAACATTGTTTCACTTAAAATTGCATTTTTCAGGAAAATAACTACAGCGTTAAGTGAGGAGTTACTGTACAACCGAATTTGCTCCAATCCCTCAGACAGAGACAAACATCTACAAATCTTTATTAAGCATTCTTAAAACAAAAATACCCACTTGGGGAATTGAGGAAACAGATTGACAGAGCGAGATGGGTACCCAGAAATCACCTACCACAAGACAGGCCCAACAAGGAAAATAACATAACACCACCGGCCATCTCGTACAGCCCCCAGCTAAAACCTCTCCAGCACATTATCAACGATCTACAACCTATCCTGGAAAACGATTTCTTACTCTCAGAGACCTTGGGAGGCAGGCCAGTCCTCGCTTACAGACAGCCCCCGCAACCTGAAACAAATACTAACCCAGGAACCGATCCCTGTAGCAAACCTCTTTGCCTACTCTGTCCCCATATCTACTCTAGCGACACCAGCAGAAGACCCAAACACATCAGCAACACCATCAGAGGCTCATTCACCTGCATGTCTACTAATGTTAGAAATGCCCCTCTGCCATGTACATTGGCCAAACCAGACAGTCCCTACATAAAAGAACAAATGGTCACAAATCGGACATCAGGAATGGTAACATTCAAAAGCCAGTAGGAGAACACTTCAGTCTTCCTGGACATTCTATAACACATTTAAAAGTAGCTATACTTGAACAAAAAATCTTCAGAAACAGACTTCAAAGAGAAACAACAGAACTAAAATTCATTTGCAAATTTAACACCATTAATTTGGGCCTGAATGGGAACTGGGAGTGGCTGGCTCATTACAAAAGCAGTTTTGCCTCTCCTGGAACTGACACCTCCTTATCTATTATTGGGAGTGGACTACATCCACCCTGATCGAATTGGCCCTGTCAACACTGGTTCTCCACTTGTGAGGTAACTCCCTTCTCTTCATGGGTCAGTATAATAATGCCTGCATCTGTAATTTTCACTCCATGCATCTGAAGAAGTAGTTTTTTACCCACAAAAGCTTATGCCCAAATAAATCTGTTAGTCTTTAAGGTGCCACCGGACTATACATTACATTAGTCTAAAGCCGTGGTTCCCAAACTTGTTCCGCCGCTTGTGCAGGGATAGGCCCTGGCGGGCCGGGCCGGTTTGTTTAACTGCCGCAACCACAGGTTTGGCTGATCACAGCTCCCAGTGGCCGCGGTTCGCTGCTCCAGGCCAATGGGAGCTGCTGGAAGCAGCGTGGGCCGAGGGACGTACTGGCTGCCGCTTCCAGCAGCTCCCATTGGCCTGGAGCAGCGAACTGCGTCCACTGGGAGCAGCGATTGGCCAAACCTGCAGTAGCGGCAGATAAACAAACCGGCCTGGCCCGCCAGGGGCTTTCCCTGCACAAGCGGTGGAACAAGTTTGGGAACGACAGGTCTAAGGGGTTGAGATAGTTAAAGTTTACTCATTTTCTCTTGTAGACAAGATAATATTTGTACATGAGGCGCCATTTATGCTAACATCTCCATATACTGCAGTTCATAATTTGCATAATAAAATTGGCAAGTGCCATAAATACATTATGTAATATTACAATTGCTAGTATTGTATGTGGACTTTGAGTTTAAAAAGTCACTTTAAATAAGGAATCAGATGTATTTGTTATATACTTCATGGTCCATTTTTTTAATCTATTCTAGTTTTAACCACCAGGATAGATTTTCAGTTGTTCAAACTTCTTTTTAGGTGAAAATTCCTAACCAGTATTCTTTTTGTACTTAGAAGCAATCAAATGCAAAAATCTCAGTACAAGAGTGACATTTCATTTAAACAACGAACAATGCTTTTCTCTTCTAGAAGTCTGTTTGAACATGAGCTCTAACATAATATGGATGCTGCAACTACAAGGGTTTGGGTGTTGGGCTTTTTTCGTTGTTTGTTTCTGTTTTAGTTAGGTTTATTTATGTGTTTGCTAGCTAATCTTATGGTTTTCCTTAACATTCGTAGGATTATTTATTTTGAAAAAAGAGATATATGGTATTCTCCATATTCTGCATCTTGCACCACCACCCGCAACGCCCTCTAACTATTCCTTCATGTCTCATGATAACCCTGTGCCCCAAAGAATCACAAACTTTCAACTCTCTCTAACTGTGTTGTCTTGGTTGCGAAACAGCATCTATTCCCCCCCCACCACCTCGATACTGTAGTAGTGTAACAGAGAGCCCCATTAAGCACATCTGTTATCTTAGTTCATATTTTATTCTGATTTTTAAGTGTGTTTCAACAGAAGGGATTAAGTGAGAAAAGAACAGACCACCTTCTTCTTCATTTTTTAAATTGCTCTTCTGTACCAAGTGCTCCCAGTGTCAGAAATACCCCGTGATTATTAGTGTGCAAAGCTTTGCAGTATGGTTGGTACAACCACTGCTGGCATTGACTCATAGGTCATTCCAAATACTGCTTCATAGCAAATCCTAATGTAGACTGAAGATAAAAAAAACACTGTGCACAATGAGACCTCCTTTGTCCTAATAAATATTTCTTTAAAATATAAACAAGGTTGTTGTGTTTGCATATTTAATTACAAGTCTTCAGCTTTGTTAAGAAGTAGAACGGTGACGAAGCTATCCAGGTGCTCTGGGAGGCATTGTGCTTCTCTGAGTTCCCCAAAGGTTAGTATGACTTTCTATTGCCCAAAACTCAGGACTGGACCTTGGTGGTACAATTGGGCCCTGAAAAAAAGGATACATTTGTCTTATGGGGGATATACTTGTTAAACTGGGATAGAGCATTTTAAAAATAGGGAAATAATTCAAAGTCATTATTATGGCAAGATAAATGCTTCCCTTTTTAATGTGCATTACTGCAAAAGAGCGTTCGCCCTCATTGTCCATGGATCTGGTCAGCTACATTGGTGTACTGATTTGGACAGTATGTTGGATGTCAACTCAAATGTTACTCAAGGACAGTACTGACACTGGGCACGACCATGCAGATAATTGGAATAAAAATGATTGCTTGAACAGATCCCTTGGAAGAGCCACCCTTTCATATGATACTTCTAGAAGTGTGAGTTGCTGTGTCCGTGAGTCAGCATGCATGATATGACTATCTCTCACTTTCACAGGTGCTGCTAGGATTGGGGAACATGCCAGCCACATGGCTGTTTGGTGGAGTATGTGGATATATCTGTGTTAGGGAATATTTTGTCTGATGAGCTCCAATGTCAAAGAGTAACTTAAAAAACAACAGAAAAATTAAGTTTCAACCTGAGGTTGGGGGAGGGAGGTTGTCCCGACTTCTAGGGACACTGAGACAACTGGGTCATCTTTATTTTTGTGCTAATTTAAGAAAATGTTGAAATTGTCTGGTATTATTGGTAGTGAGTGTCTTTTTAATGAATCCTGCTTGATTGGGATGTATAATCCCCAGGAGTACTGTCTCTTATCTGGTAGTTAATACCTTGGCTAATATTTTACTGTCAACATTAATTAGAGATGTGGGATGGTAACTGGCACAGTGATCTGGTGCCTTCCCATTCTTGAGAATAATAGAGATTAGAGCAATGAATAGTGTAAGGGCGAACTGTCCCTCTCCTGGGGCTGACTCAAATATCTTAGATAGACATAGAGAGAGCGAGCGAGAGGAACTCCTGTCAGATAATTTCTGTATGTGCAGAGTAGTGTGGTGCAGGTTTTCTCCAGTGATGTCAGCTGGATTATATGTGGTTGGCCTTTTTTTTTTTTCAACATACGTGTTCCCAGCAGTGCTGCAGGGATGGAACGTGTCCTCTGCCATGACTCATCCCAGACACGAGTGGCTACTGTGGCACTGGCAATGAGGGCAGGGACACTATCTCCTTCTGGCTCTACCTCTTGTCCAGGCTCCATGGAGCTGCCAGGGAGAAGAGAGCAGGGAGGCATGAGATGCACCAGCTGGCTGCCTCAGGGCCTTGCTGGCAAAGAGAAGAAGGGGGGAAAGAATGTCGATAGGGGTGACACTGGGCTCACTGGGGACAGTAGAAAGCAGAGACAGAAAGAGTTAGGTGGCTCTGTGATTCCTCCTCCTAAGACCCTAATTATAGACTGTATATGTTGGGCATCTTCACATCCATCTATAGATGTTGTGCATCTTCACATCCATCTATATGTCTCAGGTTTCCAGCTACTCCATCAGACTAATATATGACAAGTTCCCTCATGCTGTGTAAAAGTTATTTAACCTTGGGTGTCATCTGGATCACTTCTTAAAGAGCAAAGCCTTCAGAGAGATCAGATCATCTTACTCCCATTTTTAGAGCTGTATTTTATTTTTCACTCTCTCCCTTCTTTTCCTTTGAATAGTAGATTAGACTGGCTTGATTCATGTATATTCTTAAATCTCCATGTCTACTTCCCTACTCTCCCATGCCATGGCAATGCTCCCAACATTCTCCTCTACATTCTCTAGGGAAAAGTTTGTAAGTATACACTGAACACATTATCCAGCAACAGTGAAATATTAAATCATATCCAGCAGGCAGTTGGGGCCAGGTAACTTGCTTGAACCAGGACCATGGTCTGACACTACGAAAGATCCAACAGCGGCCAAGTAATACTAGTGTTACTATACAACACCATACCGACGAACTTTAAATGCAGAGGGCACATTAAAAAGAGACTATGTGTCCAATAGTAATGGCTATGGACTAGACCAGTGGATTTCAATTTTTTTTCATTTGCGGACCACTAAAACATTTTGACTGGAGGTGCAGACCCCTTTGGAAATCTTAGACATAGTCTGCAGACCCCCGGTTGAAAACTACTGGACTAGACAATAAAAGTTCCATCCCTTTTTAAATGCCAGCGCTTCCTCTATTTTCATTCTATTGCTAGCATTGTTTAACCTAGTTCACTACGTTGGATCTAAGAAGGTCTGTTGATCCTTTATCTTGGATGACAGCTCTTTCAGGATCTGTTATTGTGCTTTAGTTCCCAACAGCTATCAGGCAGTAGATCTGGTTTATATCGAATTGCATTTGCTGCAGTTCACAAACTAGAGAAAAAGAAACTTGCCAATATAATGCAGAGATTGCTACTATAACCCGAATTTCACTATTTGGGTTTTGATTGGCTATGGGGCCTGAAGCAAGTCGATATAGATTCCTATGTGGAATCTAGGGTGAGCTCTCTGAAGCCAGAGGTTCAGCTTCTATTTACCTTACAAAGCTTACTTTTAACATCTTTTTTTAAAGACCTTTTTGAACCCTTGTGTATCTGGGTTATGAACATTTACCAGGTTGTCTGTATGGGGAAGCTTAGTTATTTCAAGATTTTGGGAGCTTGAATAAAAGCAGTTTTTCTTTTGTTTTCTTGTAAAACCAAAATCTTATTTATGAGCAAATCAAGACATGTAATTCAATTGGGCTTACTCATCAAGACACCAGTGATCAAATTTCAAGTATAAAATGTTACAGCAAAGATTTGCAAAGGCCTAGCTTGTTTTGCACAGAAACATTGAATGGAGACAGCATATGAAGAGAAAAACAATGCATGTACTGTTCATTTTTAAGACAAACTTGTGATGTGAAAACAAATTATGTATGAGCAGATAAGGACATGGGGACTGAGCAAGGTATGGAAAATTAGAAATAATTTAGCCCTACCAGTGATGCATAAGAGAACTGTAGAAAACATCCCAACCATCCAAATGTCTCCTAAAAATGATGTAAGAAGATGTGCTTAAATATATATAATTTAAAAATGCATCATCAGGCCCCCCTCCTTTTAATGTAGCTTGGCCAGAGATGCAATGCTACCCATCTACACAGGTACCTCAGGAGTTCTCTTCCAGAGCCTTGATGTCACATGTCTGACTTCCTCTCTGCAGGAACATCATCTATACTTTTTAAGGATTTTTTTTCCCTTTTTTTCGTTGTCTTTAAATATGGGAAAAGTGCTGAGCACCCTCAGTTAGCTCTCATAAATTTCAGTGGGAGTTGAGAGTGCTCAGCACCTTGCAAGGTCAAGACTTTGGTCATCTTGAAACTGAGAGACTGATACCATTAGCAAGAATTGGATATGTGCTAAGATGAGAGGTTATTCTGCAAACTTCCCACACACAACTCTGCTCATTTTCCTTAATCCTCATCTGCCTTTTCCCAGTGCTGGGCCGCTCCTAAACCGACTGCCAGTTGTGTCAAATTTTGCTGATGAGTTAAGATGTGAGGGTGAACCCACTACATTCATTTTACTTGTCACCTGAGACAAATCAGAACCTAGGTCTCCAAATAAATATCAAAAGTTGTGCATTAATCCTTTTGCCAAACAAGTCCCCCAATATTTCTTGAGTAATGCATTACTTTCAAATATAATTCCCATGAGAACCACTTTCTGCTGAGAAGAAATAAAGCGAGGGGAAAGTTTTTAAGTGTTTCCTATAAAAATCCTATTTAAAATCTTTTCCAGTAAAGTTTTAACTAGCAGTAACCAGGAAAAAGTTAATCAAGTACTCTTCCCCCCTCCTCTTTTGGAACAAAGTAAGGGCTCTCAAAAATAAATTATAAAGATACCACTGTGGCTAACAGCCAAAACTATGTGTGTAGGATTTGGCCTATGAACCACTGTAAGTCAGTGAAGGGAAAGAAAGAAAAAAACTTGGACAAAGATAACTCCAATTGTTGGACTGAAGGGGTGTGCGTTATTTTTTTGTGGTTGTAAGTGCAGTCATAAAAGCAAGTCATTGTGAGATTAGTGGGGGTGGATTCAATACTCCCTAGTGGCTGATATGGATTCAAATATGTAGATGTGGTAAATATCGGGTCCTCCTCATGTAGGTCTTGTGTGTGCTTTGACGGGAGTTTACAGAATCGTTTCAAACTGTGGGATATATATTTATTTAGTTCAGGCCAAACAAATTTGGGTCTAGACAGTACCTGAAGGGGAGACTTGCAAGGGAAAACCAGGCTACTGCAGTTTACATGCTTGGCTGGCTGGTTCTTGCTCACATGCTCAGGGTCTAACTGATCACCATATTTGGGTTTGGGAAGGAATTTTCTCCCCAGTAAGATTGGCAGTGACCTTGGGGTGTTTTTGTTTTCCTCTGCAGCATAGGATGTGGGGCACTTGACAGGATTATCTGGGTATATCCCACCTAATCTATTTCCTACCATTGCAGTGCTTCTGGTAGTAGTGCCTCTCAGTTCCCTGTTCCCTGTTCCCTGCCCCTGGCACATAATAATCTAGTCTCCATTGGGCTGTAATATTGTGACCTAATTTCAGTTGCTGGGTTTAGTGTGCAGGGGGTTGCAGTGGTGGAGGCCTGTGAGGTACAGCAGGTGAAGGTAGATGATCTGGTGGTTCCTTCTGGCTTTAAACTCTATGGTACATCTACACTGCGATAAAAAATCCACAGCATCAGGTCTCAGAACTCGGGTCAATTGACTTGGGCTCACGAGGCTCAGGCTGCAGAGCTAAAAATTGCAGTGAAGACCCTTGCAGGGTCTCAGAGCTCACGCTCCAGTCCAAGACCGAATGTCAACACTGCAATTTTTAGCCCCGCAGTCCCATTGAGCCCAAGTTGGCTGACACAGGCCAGCCGCGGCCATGCTGCTGGTCTTTTATTGCAATATTGGTGGAGTTGATTCAGTAGGTAGCACTGTTCCCACTGAATCAGTAAGGAAGCAATACCTCTGTGTGGCATCAGGGTGCTCTGTAGAACTGCTATCACTCATCCAGATAACATGTGAAACCAAAATTCCTAAGACTATTAAATGTTTACCTGGGAATTTTCTATAGTTCTAGGATATTAGTGCCTGTGTCATGGCTAAATTTAAAGGATGGGGGGAATTAGTTTATCTGTGGTAAAAAGCGCCAGAAATCTATTCTTCTCACCCACTGCATGATTATTTGAGGGCAGAAACTCTGTACTTGCTCAAAAGTTTTTTAAACCAGGGAACACTGGAATATTTTGGAACATTGGGATACTTCTGTACCTGAGAGAAACGCTAAAAACAAAGGTAGCAAAACCTAGCTTTAGTTGGAATTGTCAAGAAAGGTTAGGTTGTCGGGGTTGTGAACATTTTAGGGTCCTATTAAAGCCAATTAAAATTCTCATTGACTTCAATGGGACCATGATTTGGCCTTATAACAATTTTACACAGGCTGCAATAGTCTGAGTCATTATTTATGTGAGCAGTGGCCTGTTGGAAGCCTGTTCATATGTACATCTCTTGTTATTAAGCTTTTTCATAGGTTGGGCTATTTGCTGTTGGTATATGCATTACAAAAAAAACAACTTCTTTTCCACTGACTCCAATGGCAGAATGGGGGTGAAAGATTTCACAATAAGAAAGAACACCAAAAATTAACCAAAAGTTGTGGAAAACCTTTTTTTTTTTAATTATTATGTTTGATGGGTGGATTTTTCTGTAAAGATAGCAAACTTTGATCTGACTATTCATAGCAGGACTGCTTGTAACTAACAAAGTGTGCAGAAATCTTTTTTACCACTTTGTTTTGGGGCCGAGCTTCACATAAATGTTTTTGTTTGGTTTGGGTATAGTTTTCCTTGTATTTAACATGTAGCATTTAAAAGCCCTTCATGGCTGGAGAGTTTTTATCGTAAACATAAAACATTAATTTAAACATTAAACATTTTACAGCTGCTCTTTAGTACATAAACTTTCACAGATACTCAAAGAGTAGTTTTTGTTTTAATATTTGGTATTTCAGAACTGCTCCAAGATTGTCGAGAGAGGGGAGGAAAGAAACAGATTACTGATAAAATACTTCATGTTTAGATCGTCTAGCTGGAAAAGCAACATTTTTAACACGGAGAAGAATTCCTATTAAACGAGGAATAAACACTAGCTCTGCCAAGGAAAGCAAACATTCACACAGCTTCCTTTTTTTTTTTTTTTTTAAACTTTCGTGCAGCAAACCACCCTGAACATGGTGGTTTTTTTTAAAAAAAAAGTTGATCTACTTACAGGCTACAGTAGCCCAATTGTTGCTGTTCAGTAGGAGTGCCCTTAACAACAGGAACTAGAGAAATGAATATGCTCTCTCCAAGTTATCTGCAGTGCTGAAAAGAATTAGGTCAGTTAATAGCAAGGAAACAAATACAAAATGTACCTTACACTTTTAGTGTTTAAGGGCTGCTTGGTGGACTTGGTTCAACATAGAAAGCTGCCATGTAGGCCTCAACAATTGTAGCATCCCTTTGGCTGAGTAGAGGTGGAAGCACTGCTGAGGCAGTGGGCATAATTCTCAGCTGGTATAAATCAGGAGAGTCTCATTGATTTCAGTGGAGCTCTGGCAGTTTATACCAGCTGGGAATCGTGCCCAGTGTTGCTCAGTCCTTGACGGGAAGGGAGTCCCTTGTTCTTCTCTGTAGCAACCCCTATGGCAGCACAAATGTGGCATAGACAGGGTTCATAGGAAATGAACAGTGAGATGTGATATGGACCTTTGGTAAAAAAGACAAAATTGGGTGGGGGCAGGAACGCAGTAAAGGGAAGGTTTCCTGTAACTTCTGTGGGGGAAATAAAAAACAACCAAGCTCTCCAGGTTTTTTCTCTCCAAAGCACAATGATATACAAAGAGGGAATACATACGACCAAAATGTCTTCTGCACTGGCTATCTTCCAAAAGCATCTTTTTCAGTCACCAGGTATTTGGCAAGCCTCGGTGACTGTCATGGGGAGAGGTAAGCAGAGGACCATTAGGGATTTTTAAAATTTTTTTTTTAGACTGTCAATCCAGCCTAAAGGTTTGTGAAATATAGCCACTTTAGTTCCCTTCTCCCCACCCCTAATTCTTTCCTCGTCCAGGGTATATATCCAGGTCAGCACCGTGTTACAGTATGCAGCGGTGGCACATAGTTTACATCAGATCAGTAGATTCTGGAGTTCTTACAAACCCGGCAAAACATAAAAAAAGGTGTTGGTTCTCTTTAAATTATGGAAAATAGTCACTGATTCAAAAAAAATGTCACTGGGAATGGAAAACTTCAGGACTGTGGATGTGCAAGATAGTGTTTGGCCCCCAATTTTTGTGGCGGTCAGAAGGAAACTCTGGGCAGTGGGAGTTAATTTCTCCTACTGCCTATGATTAAACTATTAAGTGGATGCTTTTAGTTCCAATAAGCACATGCAGCGAAAGGGAGATGTCCAAGCAAGCTCCGGCAACTGGGAGAAAGACTAATCGGAAGGATTCTCTGGAATGTAGATGAACATTAATTTGTCTAACTGTCTGAGGCAGTCTCCAGAAATGGATATGTCTAAGTCAGTGATCTACAGCTGCTTAGATTGCTAGTCATTTTTTTTCCCTAGGGACAGGCCTAAACCAAAATGCAGGGAAAGGTTTGGGTGGGAACAGTGAGTTCTGCAATTTGGGAATATGTCTTTTTTTTTTTTTTCTTGAATTTTTCAGGCTGGCTCCTCTTATGCTGATTGAATATGTATGAAGTTTTATGTTCAATAACTGCATTCTTGGCATGTTCCATTTGTTCGAGTTTTAGTGCAAAACAGTCAGTGTTACAAGGCCAAGAGATCTTGGGTGGGGCCTGGCATATTGTGATGGATTGAGGTCACTGCCATATACTCTCCTTTGAGGAGGAGACAATGACTGGCCTCTGTATTTGTGGACTGCATGACAAATTTCCCTTTTGGGAGCTGGTGAATTAAGAGAGACTACATTCTTCACATCACAGAGACAATGTTTAATAGGAGAGCTCTTTTAATTTTACCCTCAGTACTGCATTACCTAGTTTAACTACACAGTGCTTTCACCTTGGGTTAGCAGTTTCTACGATGGCCCGTGGAGCCTATTTGTGGTAAAGGTCAGACTCTAAAATCTCAACATATGGTCTAGGTACTAGCGGGGAACAAAGAGGCACACTTTTGGCATGGGTGAATGAACAGAATAAAACATTTTGAGAACTCTCAAATGGAGGATTGTGAGTCTGTAAGAGGAAGTGGGACCTCTCTTTTACCAGGTAGCCTACAGAATGAACTATCTAGAGAACCACTCTCCTAGGCTGTATGCAGACAGAAGTTGGAATAAACTGTGTATTCCCTTCCCAACCTGTGCTATTTGTTAGACTGTGTTGACTTCTTACTACCCCCTGAATCTCCCTGGCAGAATAGAGGTTTGGTCCACTTTTTCCCATAGCCTCCTCCACAAGGTAGAGATTCTACCTCTTGGCCTTCTGGCAGAGCACTGCCCCAGCTTCACTATTGCTACGTTAAAGCTAGCTTGATATGTCTATACGAGCTGCAGTCACACCACCAACTGCAGTGTAAACGTATCCTTAGGCACTTCAGAGCCAAAGTTTCATTTAAAGTCCATGCACGCTTTTGAAAATTACCCAAGGTCTGATTCATTCTTGGAAGGAGTTAAGGAAATACTTCATTTGATAAACTGTGTGTAACATAAGTTACATGTTTGTGTGCACGTATATGTTTAGATCATAAATACTATATTTCAAAAAGTGATCTTCAGTGGCATTTTAGTTATTTGACTATGAAATAAAAATGCTACAAGGTTGCTAACAATAACTGACGAGGCAAAGTTGAAGGAAGTAAGGAAAAAATCATTGATACCACATCTCATGGCAAATTTTGTACTGCTAAACTTTCTCTAGATTAGATTTTTTAATTTGAGTTCATTGATTGCCAACGAACTCAAGTGAGCTAACACATTTGTAAAGGCTAGCCTGGGCACTTTGCAGATATGTTCCAGGACACACACATTTGTGGTTTTGCATGCCTTAGAACAAATATATGTAGAGTATCCAGATTAGCATTTACAAACATGTTATCTAGCCCAAGTAAACTTAACCTGAGTTAATAACTCTAGTCTAGACATACCCTTATATTCTGCATGTGTCCATTATATGAATGTTTAATGTATAGTCAAATAACATTTAATTGTGATATTAAATGTGCATGCAGATAGCTTTCTGTGACACAAGCAAATAGATTCTATAGGAAATCATTTGCAAAGCACTATGCCGTTAAGCACCAAGATACATCTCTTTTTTTGTAAACCGATGTGTTAAGATGCTCAACAAACAGAACCTCTTTCTCTACATGTCATTACAGAATTAGTCTTTGCTCCCCGGTGCAAAACTAAAGTTAATTCAGTGGTTTAAGCAGGCAACTATATTGCTTGCTTGTGGAAACCTAATAACAAGAAATGAGTTAAACTCACTTTGAAATTCTTAGCAGCTGTTGAAATGTATATTTCTTTTTAGTTGTGTGTGTGTGTGTGTGTATGTATGTATGTATGTATATTTTACAGGGCTAAATTTGTCAATCCTGCATTGTGCTTGGTACACAACTTGGAAAGCCCATCAAATGGTTTGGGCTCATAAGGATTGATGGAAATTTCTGGAAAAAACATTTTTGAATGTATTCTTTGTATGAAATACCTTCTTTTCTTAAATAACAACAATTGCTTTCTGAATGCATAAGTCAGCGCAGAAACAAAGCTACTTGTAATCATACTGTGTGTAATTGCAGTCATTTGTGCCATATTAGATCAGACCAGTAGTCATCCAGTACAGTTTCCTGTCTCTGTCAGTGTCATTTAACCTCATCCGTTAGGGGTGCACTCTGCTTTTTTTCAATGAGCAGATGATAATCAAGATGCAGTTACATATTCATGCAGCTGCGTACAGGGTTGGAGCTACCTGTATGTACAGCTTTATATTTATATGGAGCTTATAATATGCAGATGTTCTTTTAAAAAAATGCAAGGAATCTATTTTCAAAGAACGAACTTCCTTTTTCCACAGTTGGCACCTGCCTCATTTTAAGGCGTGTGCAGCAGCAGTTATTAATTTCCCCACTTGTCTTTCAAGGTTGAGTGGCTAACTCCAATATCTTGCAACAGCTACACAGGAAGGAATAGTGTTATTCATTAGGACAGGTGGCTTGACCGTGGAATAATCACCATTTCAGATTTATGTCACAGGGAGTCTATAAGTGGAACTCCACAGTAAAACTAGATTCCAACTATGGCATAAGTCAAGAAATTGGCATGTTTTTTTCAGAAGTATAGAGTCTTGTCTGGGCTCAGAACTAACGTGCTGACCAAGCTGCTCTCTGCAGGAGAGTTCCATTTCTGGCACTATTCCTTTTTACAACTACGATATCAGGAGCTATTTCACATGTAAGAAAACACCAGATAAAAGGGCATGTTTTAGTGAAAATGGCCCTTGTGAGAGGTAAAGCTCTGAAAGCTGATTCCAAGAAACTGGTTCAAGTACGGTGAGAAGACTGCACTTGATGCAGGAACTATGAATCTACTAAACAAAACCACAGAAATTTGTTCTGAACATTTTTGTTTGTAACTGTGGAGTGAGAGTGAGTGTGTGTGTGTGTAAGTGTGTGTGTGTGTGTATATATATATATATATATATATATATATATATATAAAAAAAAAAATCTGGACTGCAGAGAAGCCCGTAGGTTTCTGGTTAAGTCTGTCTTAAATATGAGAGCTCTCAGGGACTGCTTTAAATTGCACCTGGGGTTGCAATGGCCGCTGAGTATCTGGAATCTAGTAGAGCAAGTTGGCTAAGGCCACCTTTGTCCCCATCCTATGCTGCATCTCCTGAGAGGCACGACAGAATATGATCTCTGGGTTCTGTTCCCAGGCTCTTCTAGAAATGGCCTTCTGCAACCTCTTACTTGCATCATCTGTAAACAGAGAGATTTATAGTTACCCGCTTTCTGAGGCCTTGCTTAAGAATACAGTCTGTAGAGTGCACAGAATTAACACCAGTCCATGGAGAAGGGGATACTAGAATTTATTTTCTTCTCCAGGGACCTACCACACACTTCCCTAACCCTAAGTGGAGTTGGCAGAACTGCTGCTACATTCTCCCCTCATTCAGAGCTATGGCTTTGCTCCTGGGAGCATGCTTAAAACTGGCCCATAAGGGAGCTCTCTGGGGCTGAAGTGTAAATCAAATGTTCAGAGATTTTGGCAGCAAGCCTCTAGCTACCTGAGCAGAGCTGAGAGACTTATAACTCAAATTTGGGTAGATTTTCATGGGGATATCAAAGGTACCTTTCTGACCCCAGGACCGTCCCCTCCATCAAACTTCAAGTTCCTAATTCAGGTTTCAGAGTAACAGCCGTGTTAGTCTGTATTCGCAAAAAGAAAAGGAGTACTTGTGGCACCTTAGAGACTAACCAATTTATTTGAGCATGAGCTTTCATGAGCTACAGCTCACTTCATCGGATGCATACTGTGGAAACTGCAGAAGACATTATATACACAGAGACCATGAAACAATACCTCCTCCCACCCCACTCTCCCGCTGGTAATAGCTTATCTAAAATGATCATCAAGTTGGGCCATTTCCAGCACAAATCCAGGTTTTCTCACCCTCTGCCCGTCTGCAGACAGCCCCCCAACCTGAAGCAAATACTCACCAACAACCACATACCACACAACAGAACCACTAACCCAGGAACCTATCCTTGCAACAAAGCCCGTTGCCAACTGTGCCCACATATCTATTCAGAGGACACCATCAAAGGGCCTAATAACATCAGCCACACTATCAGAGGCTTGTTCACCTGCACATCCACCAATGTGATATATGCCATCATGTGCCAGCAATGCCCCTCTGCCATGTACATTGGTCAAACTGGACAGTCTCTATGTAAAAGAATAAATGGACACAAATCAGATGTCAAGAATTATAACATTCATAAACCAGTCGGAGAACACTTCAATCTCTCTGGTCACGCAATCACAGACATGAAGGTTGCTATCTTACAACAAAAAAACTTCAAATCCAGACTCCAGCGAGAAACTGCTGAATTGGAATTCATTTGCAAATTGGATACTATTAATTTAGGCTTAAATAGAGACTGGGAGTGGCTAAGTCATTATGCAAGGTAGCCTATTTCCCCTTGTTTTTTTCTCCCCTCCCCCAAGACGTTCTGGTTAAACTTGGATTTATGCTGGAAATGGCCCACCTTGATTATCATGCACATTGTAGGGAGAGTGGTCACTTTGGATGAGCTATTGCCAGCAGGAGAGTGAGTTTGTGTGTGTATGGGGGTGGGGGGGTGAGAAAACCTGGATTTGTGCTGGAAATGGCCCACCTTGATTATCATGCACATTGTAGGGAGAGTGGTCGCTTTGGATAAGCTATTACCAGCAGGAGAGTGAGTTTGTATGTGTGGTTTTTGGAGGGGGGTGGGGGGGTGAGAAAACCTGGATTTGTGCTGGAAATGGCCCACCTTGATTATCAAACACATTTTAAAGAGAGTGGTCACTTTGGATGGGCTATTACCGGCAGGAGAGTGAGTTTGTGGTGGGCGGGGAGGGCGGAGGGTGAGAAAACCTGGATTTGTGCTGGAAATGGCCCAACTTGATGATCATTTTAGATAAGCTATTACCAGCGGGAGAGTGGGGTGGGAGGAGGTATTGTTTCATGGTCTCTGTGTATATGATGTCTTCTGCAGTTTCCACAGTATGCATCCGATGAAGTGAGCTGTAGCTCACGAAAGCTCATGCTCAAATAAATTGGTTAGTCTCTAAGGTGCCACAAGTACTCCTTTTCTTTTTGTTCTAATTCAAACGCTTGTAGGTACGACAACTCTTAAAATAAATAAATTAGAAAAAGGTAGATGCTGGTGGGGGGGGAGGAAGCTAAGTAACCTCACTGTTGGGAAAAAATGAAATATTTTAGCTGAAATTTTCAAAACAAATTTTCATCCTAAAGCAGAGAGCAAGCATGGGAAATTTCAGCAAAGGTAAAGTTTAGCAAAATTATAACTAACTGAAAAAAGGGACTTATAATAGAAAACGTTGGGCAACCTTAAGTATGGGTATTGCTACTAGCTCTGCCTATAATGTGTGTGCTTGTACACACAAAAATATGTATACACACACAGACGTCGTATATTTGTGTGTCCATAAAGTTATACTGTAAATGAAAATAAGATTTGTTTTTTTCAGTGAAGCATTTCTTTGCTTCTATAAGAACAATTTCTGCTGTGTTTATTGCTGCATCATAATAAGGTTAATGTATTCATATTTTCCCTAATCAGTTTGTAGCAGACCATTAGTACTCCAGGTCAGAAAAGATTAAGAACCCTTTCACAAGTAAAGCATTACAGCCTCCTTGAACTCTGATCAGCTTGTCTGTTTGAATTTGCTTGACTTCTTTTCACTAGCAGTTTAATGGAGAGGAGTGAATTTTCTCAGAGCATTTTGTTTACTTGGTAGTGCCTCTTGACTCCCAGAGCAGCCAATGATGCTCTCATTACCAGAGGTAATTTTGTGTTGGTCAAACCTGTGGTCTACATGTAGCTCTCTTTCTAATGTTAGCTCCAAGATTGTATCTTTGTGGTTTGTGGTGGACTAATAGTTCTTGACCTCATCAGCTTTGTTGATCTATAAAAGGTGTAGTGTGTTTTGAACAAAGGACATACTGAGGGACTATGTCATGTGAGCTACATTATTCCAACAGACGAGGTATTGAATCTGCAGTCCCCTTTTCTAGAGATCAAATTGTTGTCTTGTTATAATTTTCCATTTAAATTTGTTCTCCAGAAAAGGAATTTGAAAAGTTCAAGGACCTTATATCCATCCACATTAAAATAACTAGATCACATTAGGGTGCTAGAGGTGGAAAGTGAAGAAAAAAGCAGAACTTTTACATTGTTTCATGAATCTTTAACTTCCCGTAAGGTTCTACAGACCCTCCATGAGTGGTTCCTCCCACTGAAAACCATACCTCTCAGGAATTCTTCCGGGGGGGAAATAAGAACGGGAAGTGAGAACGAAGAAATAACAATAAGCTATATTATTTCAACCCATTCATAAGTCTTCTAATTGGGATTTGCCTTTTTAATAAACACACTATGTTAACATCACAATTATAGCTGTAATAAGAAGATAAATGGAAATTTAAATGAAATAGTCACAATTTTTCAACCATGTTTGGCATATTCATTGCCATGACTAAAAGTTGGCAATTGCACCTGCAAATGGGTGCACATGAACATATGCAGGCATATTGATGGAAGTTGCTGGAAATATATGCGTAAAAGGCTTCATGGGTGGCTTCTTTGTCCATAATGCTTGTTTGGATGTTTTAATGGAGACTACCATATTCTTTTGTGTATATTTTATTGCTTGACTTAGACCCTGTGATTCTTGGCTTTCATACTTCATAACTGTGCCCTTTGTTTATTTTACATGCGGGCAAATATTCACTATGTTTTCCTCTTCGTATAACAGCATCTCTATTGTATTTTTACTAATACATATAAAGTGAAAGAACAATTAAATTACATTTTAGTCAACTGAAAAAATAAGTCAGATGTAGAAAAATAAGTCCCTTTGTGTTTTTAATCTACAAATATTTTTCTTCACAATTTTCTGAGGCTATGAAATTAACTCAAAGGGTATTCCATCACTGCATAATTACTAAAACTTTTTAAATTATCCAGTGTCTTTTTTTATGTTGACATTTTAGTAAAATGTTTTTTTTTTGGTGGTATGTTGATTGATCTTTCCTAGAAGTGGCACAGTGACCATCCAAAATGTAATGGGTTATATTCTTGCTTCTTTTAGAAATAAACCAGATCACAAACTCCCTGTGACTTCTGTAGAGTCAGGATCTCACCCATTGTATTTCAGCACCCTCTGGTCAACCTCCACAGACTGATGCATAGCTTTCCACAAAGAGCAGTGACATCAACACACACACAATTTTTAATGACACAGCCCTGGATGCCTCGAATTCTCTCTTCCTCCTGGCCAGTATTGTTATGGTTCCACAGAGATAGTGTCAGCTTGTATAGTTCTCTCTAAGACTCTGATCCTATAAGAATTTCATGACCAGGGCTTGTGGGTACAATATGCTGCTTGTTCTTCTTGTAGGACCGGGGTCTGAGATATTGCAGTTTTAAGACATTTTGTCCGTAAGAAGGGCACCATATCCACACGTACTGAAAAAAGCAGATGGACCAAAAAAGAAAGGACAGACAGACAGACATGTCCCCAGGTTCAGGAACAGTGTTTCATCTTTCTTTGTCTCAGTTGTGCTCAGAATGTGATCCCCTGGCTGGGCTGCTTTTCAGCACACAGTCTCCTTCTCTGAGTCTTGTGATCATTAGGAAAGTAGTGTCCATTCAGGACAATTGTGACTTCCATGGACCTTTGTTGGGAATGTGGTTGGTCTGCCCCTTCTGAGCTCCAGGTGAGTCAAGTCCAATCCGGACCACCACACCATTGATCCAGCTGATCATGAACATTACCTTTGCTGAGGGTCACCAGATTACAAGGATCAACACCCTTTTTTAGCCATCATGGCCTGCCATTTCCCCACAGAGGGCAGGAAACTGTGATTTCCACTGAAAAAAATACAATGCAATGTATTGGTATTTTCTTCCTACACTTATTAAATATATTTTATTTATAGAATTTGGAGGGGGGGGGATAGAGACCAAAAAAACCATCTTTGTTTCTATCCGAGAATTAAGCTGTGTTCACTTACTCATAGCTTACAGTCTGTGTGGGTGGAATGAGAAGTTATAATGGGTTGCAGGTGGCTGTCATTGGTTTTCTTCCACTTACTGACTAGTGTTTACTTAAAGGAAATCACAGTGGTTTGACTACAGTTTAAGTTTGAATATATAACAAGAAATGATAAATTCTGGGAAGGCAAGCAGAGAAAGACAGAAAAGAGAATGCATGTTCCACAAATTGGGATCATGGAGTATTTTACATGTGGATTCTAAAGAGATAGGTGTTGACAAATTACAGAGAGATAAATAGCCTTTCTGTAGCTAAGGTTGAGACTTGTTTTCCATTATAAACCTCATTTTGACCCTGCTTCTATCTAGAAAGGCAATTTCTGCCTCACATTTTGCCTTAGTGATCTGTGTTCAGCAGGCAATTGTTTGTCCAACTCTGAAGTACTTTATTCAGCGTTTTGATATATGGAACTCAGAAAAAAAAAGTGGACATCAGTAGGTCTTCAGGATTCATTGGGTTGATTCAGATTTTCCATCTCATCAAATGTTTGTGTTTCTTTTAAGCTATATCTTAACTCTGAATTTCCTTGTTTTCTGGTGGTTATTTTTGAGAACTATATTGCTGTCTTCTGTCAACAGTTCCATCCCCATTTCACACAAATATTCTTTCCACTTCAGAAATATCTCCAAATATGAATTTACTTTCAGTCTTCCAAGAAATGTTTAAAAAGGCAATTTTTTGAGGCCATACACTGCTTTCCTCCTCTCCATGAGGATGTCTTTGCAATTTGTCTGAAAAGAACCTTCCAGATAAGATGTTAAGGCAATTCAGAATGATGTGATGAAAGGAAGCAAAAGGGAATTCCTTTTATTTAACTCAAGAGTCTCTTTCCATTTTGCTATAGATGTCTTTCTCAGCCACCCATTTATTAATTAAGCCTTTTGTCACTGTTGGGGATGTTTTGTGTGTGAGTGGTTACATTTAGTGAACAACTCAATATGAAAGTCATGACCCCGAGATCTTCCTGTACCCTCTTATCTTTCTACCTTTTCCCTTCTTATTTCTCCTAGGCTCCTCAGAATATGATTACACTTACTCCAATTGTCTGTGGAGAGAATGTTCACATGGGTCCCAACAAGTCCCATTGTGTGTTACTCCTTTAGCTGGAGCGTTCAACTGAGAGCAATGCTAAGGTTCTTTTCCCACTCTTCAACCAATTGACTCAAATACATCTCGGTATCATGGCTTATCATGCTACATAAATAATGTTATCTATCCCTGTAGAATTTCTGTTAGCTACATCATTTCTGCATTTGTAAGAATTAGCCATTTGCAGTGAAATATCACAAAGGGAGATAAGTTATATACTATACTAATTTTCATCTATTTCATAAAGACAGAGGCTATTTAAGATTCATACTCATTTCATTATTGGAGTCTAGCCTGCCTACCTTTAATTTACAACTGAACCCCATACTCCATTTTACATTGGTTTCTAACTCTTCATCTTCTTGATATGTGTTTAAAATAAACTTTAGCTATAAAGGGCACATTATGTATCAGACACTGTTAAGTTAAGCAGAACATACTTCTGTAATCATCCCTGTAGTCGGCTGTGGTCTTGTGTTTCATAATGAAAATCCATGCAGCTCAATGGCAAGGTTGCTGTTACCCTACTGATGTAATAGCGTGTCTCCCCATCAGTATCTTCAGAAACTATATATAGGGTATGCGAGTGAGCTGTAGTGCTAAAAACGGAAACAATTACATCCACAGGAACCTCCAGCCCCAGGTGCACGTGTCAGATTGTGCCCAGTTAAACACAATTGCCTGTAACCTGCCTCCTCTGTGCTATGAAATCAAAGTGCTTCTACTGCCTGCCACAGAGAACTTACTTGTAGGGGTTGAGAGGAGAGGGCTTTCCCCTCGGCCAATAATGCAGACTCCTTATTGACTTCAATGAGCAAAATAAAACGGCAGGTTCTGGCTCCCAGTGGAGGGTTCTGTCTGCGAGGCAGATCCTCTCCTCTGAACCACCACAAGCAGGTACTATTCAGTAGGCAGTAGAAGCACTCTGATTCCACTGCATAGAGGGGGCAGGCACAGGCACCTGTGTTTATCTGGGCTCAATCTGACACTTCCTTGCCAGGAGTTGGGAGTTTTGGTGGATGTGGATATATGAATGGTAGATCCATGGCTGTATGGATTCTCTGACCAAACCTCCTTATGTACAACGGGCTATAACAGTTCCAGACCTGAGGATGCAGTGTGGCCAAGGAATAGTTCCATCCTCACTTTGTAACCTAGAAGGATTCACTCCTCCCCTAACTACTTGGGCTTAGTGCAGGGACCAAGCTTTGAGCATTCTAGAGGTTCCACCGTTCTATTGCTAGGTATGTACATATTCCTGCTGGGATTATTATTAATGTTGGTATATTGGTAAGAAAGTAAGCAAAACAGGCCTGGGTTGACTTGCTTTTTTCGAAAGAGTTTACAAATGGAAAAGGACAAAATTGATAGGGAAAGAAAAGTGGGACTTACATTTACTCGTCCCCAGTTTATACAACTTATGTGTAAGAACACTCAGTTGTGCACTTAATTTCATAAGCAGTTGCATTGACTGCAGATGCAAATTGGATATTTCTGTGCACACATTACTATTTAGATTCTTAACACAGTAAGCTGAGGTGGTCAAATGAGGAATTTCATATATATTTTTGCAGGTACAATTCTATGTGCACAAATTTAAAAAGCTGGGTGTTATTTTCAAGTTTATAAGAGGAAATGGCAAGCAGTGGAGAATTAAAACAAATGAAAACAATGTTTTTAAGAAGATGACAATTTTTCTATAAGGTTAGGAAGTAAGAATCGCCAGACTGGATCAGATCCGAGGTCCATCTAGACCAATATCCTGGCTCTAACAGTGGCTAGCACAAGATACTTCAGAGGAAGGAGTAAGAACCTTGCAGTAATCACGTGTGGGATCATCTGCCCCATAACATTAAGTTTCATCCTGATCTCTCAAACTTAGAGATTGGCTTAAACCCAGAACCATGAGGTTTCATATTCATTCCAAAATTATTGTCGTCATTAATTATAACTCTGGATATTACTATTATTATTCATATAACATCCAATCCCTTTCCCAAGTGAGGTCCATCTCTTGGCATAAAGGAAATAAACGACAGTGTGTTGAAATGAGGAAGAAGATGCAGAAAAGATCCCTGTCTCAATTTTAAAAAATATTGTGAAGCCCACTGCTGCAATACATTCCCACTAGAAGAATTGTCAAGCAATTGCTAACTTTCCAAATATCAGATATTTCCTGCTCTGGACTCTTAATAGATATGAGCTAGGTTCCCTGTAAGCTGTGCAGCCGTGCGGCATGCTATTTAGGGCTGCACAAGTCCCCCCCTCTGGCTCAGCCCCTCCAGAGCTGCTGGGAAGAGGCGCCCCACCCCTGGCCCAGCCCAGACCCTCCAGAATTGCCATGGCTGGGAAGAGGAGCTCCTCCCCAGTCTGGGCCTGCCGGAGCTGCCGCAGCCAGGGAGAGGCACCCGGCCCAGCCCTGCCAGAGCCGGGGCAGCAGGGAGTGGTGTCCCTCCCCCCCAACCCAGGTGCTGCTGCAGGGAGAGAGAGCTGGGGGGAGTCCTCTCTCCCCGCTGTAGCCCTGCGGGAGCCTGCACCCCAAACTCCTCATCCCCGGCCCCGCCTCAGAGCCCGCACCCACAGCCAGAGCCCTCATCCCCACACCCCAACCCTCTGCCATAGCCCTGAGCCCCCTTCCATAACCCAAACCCCACATCCCCGGCCCCACCCCAGAGCCTACAACCCAACCCTCTGCCCCAGCGCTGAGCCCCCTCCCGAACCCAAGAGCCCTCACCCCCCTGCACCCCAACTCTCTGCTCCAGCCCTGAGCCCCCTCCCACACTCGAAACCCCTCGGCCCCACCCCGCCACATGAATTTTGTTATGTGCACCAATATGGAGGTGATGTTTCACACATCACCTCCATATTGGTACACATAACAAAATTCATCCCACACATGGGTGGGAAAAATCAGAGGGAACACTGGATATGAGATCATCAATATTCTTTGTTTACATTTCATGCAGGAAACACAGAGATTAGAAGACCTTGTTAAAATATTTCCCAAGATAAAAATAGGAGTGATTAATCCATGTGGAAAGCAAAATTGCATTAGGGGAGGAGGGGAGACACACAAATCCTCTTCTGCGTGAAAGTGTTGGATTCTTTCAAATGCAGATTCTACCTGTGGTCCCTGGCTGTTAATCCAACTATTGACCCAGTAGTTAAGGCAATGTTATAAAATTACCAGAAGTGTGCTGCAATTACCACTGATGTCGCATATACCCCTTAGGGAAAGTGAATTTATTTACTCATTTTTGTTTTCCCAAGCATATTATTTCTGAAAGCTTTAACCAGCAACTAGGAGGCAAACGAAAGTTAATATTTTTCAAGAAGAAATAAAAACAGTCCCATGATGTCAAGGATACCACAAAAATGTTTGTATGCTGTTTGGATGCCAATAGCCTGCTTATACTAGACTTGTATAAACCAGAATATATGTTACTTTCTTCAAGTTTTGCCTGTTCCAGACTACAGAGTATACATTTAACTACACTGAACATTTTTTCATGTTTAGCGATTGATCCCTGTAATTCTTCTTTTACCTTTCAATAATACCAACCCAGCTTTCGGTAGGTGGACCCAAGAAAGCTGTGAAACACACACACCCTGCTCCGCCTCCGGTCACTCCTCCATTCTAGCCGATTTACTGTTTTTGTATTGTGGACTACAAAAGAGAGAGTGTTGTCTAGAGTTTACAGAAACACACGTCAGGGTCCTCATGGTCACATATAACACTGAACTTTAACTACAGCCTCATACATCCCCATGGGGAAAATGATCCTTCCTGGATTTCTTCACCTGTGCAGAGTTGTCTGATAGAAGCTTCTGGTGCTTAGGCGGAGCTTAAATTTTGAATGATAGTGCAGTTGTGAAGAATGTTGAGTGTGGATTGTGTTAGTGTACATGTGGAGTTGTATGGGCCTTATTTATAGAAGAGTTGAGCCTGTCAGTGGAAGTGTTGTATGTGATGTATGGTGGTTCAATTAATAAGAAGGATACCGTAACTGGATATTTCCTTGTTTCCATGGGTTCCTGTGGGGGGAGGGTGTTTCCCAGAAGCAATCACAACTGCTATTTAATAACAGCATTGGGGTTTTTTGTGTGGGGATTATTAAGAAGTACGGCACTTGGAGAGCGTGGAGAAAGTGTGTGCATTTGATTTGCTTTGTTAAACAAAAATTATTAAAAATGTTAATTTATTTTAGTCATACGTTTATCTGTGCTGTTTTTAAGTCATTACATTTGAGATATTGAAACTGATTTCCTACTCATTTGCCCAGGTATCTATTCTGTTTAAGATCTGTAACTTCTCTCATCCATATCATTTGTCCCTTCTTTAGAAAACAGATGTTTTAAGTGATCATTAAATAATTTTCTTCAAGCCTGTCCCATGCTATCCTGCCTTGGTTGCCATTAAAAAGTCAGCATTTGCCAACAGTTACCACAGGGAAATACCTGAGATGACCACAATGTTCCCCCCATACTTAGAATGGGAGGCACTTGTAATAACTCTGTGGTGTCTCTGTGGAAACAAATGTACTGTTTAATGCCTTTGAATGTCCTTTTGCTTGACGTATCCACCGATTTATTATAATGTGTAACTGTAGTTGTTCTAAACTGCTCCGTGGATCAGTCAGTAACTTGAACTCATCGAGATATGTAATAAACATCTGGAAGTCAATAAAGAGAATAGAATGTACAGTAAGTAGAAGGAAAAGCTAAACAAGTAAGATTAGGCCAAAGATTCTTAGAAACAGGCACAAGATGGAAAGAAACTCCTAGGCCCTAAGTAGAGCAAGCCAAAGCTTGAGTCAAGGCCCACTGTTATGCCAGACAAGCTCAGTAAGAAGGAGCCTACATATGGGATAGCTGCAATGATGGCTGACATAAAAGAAAGGCGTTGCAGATGGCCATGATGGTATCATCTGGAAAGAAACTAAACATCAGAGGCTTTAGCTTCCTGAAGGGAATAAACTAATTGAGAAGTAACCGCTATAAAAACTAATTCAATAATAGTATATAAAAGTAAAAACAATAACTGAGTATGACTGGCTGTCCAGAATTAAGCAAAGTAAGATGAAGTGTCCTTTGCCAGCAGTAAAACCAAATAAAATAATAGCAGAAGTAATTCTCATTCTCAAGCAGCCACACTTCTCACCTAGACAGAACAACTCTCATACCAAGCTACTGCAGATTTCCAGTTCAATTTTTTTTTTTATTTTATTTTGCTTTTACTAGAGAATCATTCTCAAAGTCCATGGGCAGCACCTCCTACCAGCAGGAGCTGAAACAAATTCTGCCTTCCTCACACACAGACACTATATCAAACCCAAAGACCAAAACAATTATTTCTGACCTTTATTACTTACCCCTCTCTTTTTCCTTGGTCTCTTCTTAGCTCTTCCTTTTTGCACACTTCTCTTTTCAAAGCCTAAATGCCCTGGTGCAGATCCTCAGCTGGTGTAAATGTTCATGCTTCCATTAATAGAGCTATGACACTTTGTGCCAGCTCAGGATCTGCCCTCACGTTACTTATATCTGTCATTCATGCCTCTTCCCAATTCTCTCTCTCTCTCTCTCCCTCCCTCTCTTCACTTTTTCCCTCTATATTTTTTAATATTTCAGCTTGATATTACTGTCTCTGTTGATCCCACATCTCCATACTCTCTTCTCAGCTCAGAATCCACTCTGTAGAAAATACAGTCAATCCTAGTCAGTCTCAGTGGCCAAGAGAGCCTGCCTCAAGAAAAGAAGAGGAAACATTTTTAAAGATGGTAAAGTAAGCAGAAAAGTATGGACTTTGGGCCCTGCCTCTGAGATATGGCACCCACCCAGTGCTCCCATTGATGTCATTGGGAGTTTTGGATGCTGAGCATTTCTCAAGATCACGCTGATATTAAAGTAACCTAAAAATAACAAAATACATCCTGAAAGGGAGCATCTCCCTCCTGATCTCAATTATTACAAAACTATAAATAGCCTAATATGGAGCTATTAAGCTTTGGCAAGCAGTCTCCTTTCATCTTGGAATCATTAGTAGGAAGATACATTCAAGCAGCCAGCAGTTGTCTTTTTCCCTTTCCTGTTGCCAAAATGAAATATATTTGTTTTACAACATATCTAAGCTCCACTCGTCTAGAGAGTAGAAAATGTAAGGCCTTTATGCCTCTGTGTCCTGCCCCACAGCTATCACTATGCTATCAGGGACACACATCCAAGTGTTTTAAGCTTACATGGTCTTTGCATGTATTTTCCCACACTTTCAGGTTACCACCTGTAAGACACACTCAGGCTTTCTCTATGTCGCCTCTAAGTGAAAGATGTTTTTGCCTGTTCGCATTTGTAGATGTTGCACTGTGTGAGCTGTCATTGTCTGTTGCAGTGCAAAAGCACTGAGTGGTTTGGACTTAAAAGAAAAGGTTTATAGGTTTTACATCTTAGCTTAGTTCCCAGCTTTCCACTGAGATTTCTTCTACTCTCAGACATAGTGGTAACAGTGCTGTAAGGGAGACAATCCCAACTATTTCAAGGCTGGTTGCCTTTCTGGATGATATGCATTAGTCAAACACAAATTATTGGGCTAAACACAGAAGTAACTGGATGAAATTGTATGGCCTGTATCATAAAGGAGATAAGATTTAGATGATCTAATGGTCCCTTCTGGCTTTAAAATCTATGAATCTGAATATATGTTTAAAAAGGATTTTACTTTTTCTGAACCAGAATATGGAGTTTACAAAACAGTTTTTCATGTAGCATTTTTTTATAGCCACTACATTTCTATAGTCTACTACATTTCATCATTGATACGTGCAAAATAACCTGCTCTATTAGACGTGGAGCGGTGGTTGGGAAGGATCTGCGCCACTAGGTCTTGGATTTCTAGTGGTAGAGTTTGGAGTTGAACAACTTGTGAGCTGGTGAAAATATGCTTTTTGAAGAATAAAAGTGATAGGTTAATATGCCAGCAATTGTCATGGTAGAAGTGGAGAACCAGAATTAATGTTAATATGAAACTTTCTCTAAAGGATTCAACCCAAGGGGCTTTAGGACAAGAACCTCACACCATCTGAAGGGTGGTGATTAACAATCCAATAATGACACTGGGTTGGAGTACAGTAACTCCTAGCTTAACGTTGTAGTTATGTTCCTGAAAAATGCAACTTTAAGTGAAATGATGTTAAGCCAATCCAATTTCCCCATAAAAATTAATGTAAATAGGGGTGTGTGACAATGTTCCTCCTCTGCCTTGGTGGGTCCTGCGCTTTTTGGCAGATTTGCTCACCTCAGAGATTCACAGCAGCCCTCAGTTTGGCTTCTTCTGCTAGAGGCTCAAATCTGCCGTTCACTCAGCTAACCTCGTCACTGGCTAGCATGGGGGAAATGGAGAACTATCTCCACAGGCTCTGTTGTCCCACCTAGTGGGTCGGGGACAGGCCAGATCCCTTTCCAAATTAGACCTTCCCTTCTGGTGTTGCTCACAGACCAAGTCAACTCCTCCTGTGTCTTATCCGGAGTTCGGGGGATGGGGGGAAACTGGGCCTGCCCTCTACACTGCGTTCCAGCCCAGGGCCCTGTGGATAGCAGCTGTCTACGTCTCTTCTATCAGCTGTGTGACAGCTAGAGCTACAACTCCTGGGCTACTTCCCCATGGCCTCCCCCCAGCACCTTCTTTATCCTCAACACAGGATCTTCCTCCTGAAGCCTGATCACGCTTGTACTCAGTCCTCCAGCAGCATGCCTTCTTACTCCCTTCCACTAACTGATGGGAGGTCCTTTTTAAACCAGGTGTCCTGATTAGTCTGCCTGCCATAATTGATTCTAGTATGTTCTTAAATGGCTCCAGCTGTCTTAATTAGCTTGCCTGTCTTAATTGGTTCTAGCAGGTTCCTGATAGCTCTAGGGCAGCCCCTGCTCTGGTCACCCAGGGAACAGAAAACTATTCATCCAGTGCCCAGTATATTTGCCTTCTACCAGACTCCTGTACCCCATTGGTCTGGGTCTGTCACAGGGGGGTTAGGTTCCAGGGAAATTTTTTTCACCAGACAAAAGACTATACACACACAGTATAAGTTTTAAACAAACAATTTAATACTGTACACAGCGATGGTGATTGTGAAGCTTGGTTGAGTGGTGAAGTCAGAGCGTGGGATATTTCCCAGGGAATGCCTTACTGCTAAATGGTGAACTAGCACTCGGCTGAGCCCTCAAAGGTTGTTGTTAATGTAGCCTCACACTCTACAAGGCAGCATGAATGGAGGGAGGGGAGACAGCAAGGCAGACAGAGACACACAGCGTGTGTGAGAGAGAGAGAGATGCATGTTGCCCCTTTAAGTACATGGCCTTTTTAAGTAGATCAGCAAGTTGAGACAGAAGCTGCTGCCAGGAAGCTCCCTCCGTCCTGAGCCCTGTCGTATCCCCCTCCTCCCCCTGCTCTATGGAAATGAAGTAAGTGGGGTGCAGGAGCAGTGGGGAGGGAGCACCCTGACATTAGCCCCCCTTCATCCCCCCACCCCCCTGCGCTGCAAGCAGGAGGCTCCCAGAAGTAGCTCCAAGGCAGAGGGCAGGAGCAGCACATGGCAGTGGAGGGAGGGACAGCTGAACTGCTGGCAATTGATAGCGTGCTGGGCAGCTGCCGCACAGGGAACTTAGGGGAACGGGGAGCTGATGGGGGGCGGCCGGTCCGCCCTGGTTCCAAGCCCCCAACAGCTAACTCCAACAGGCTGCTCTTCCTGCAAGCAATGGACAAAGCAGGCGGCTGCCAAACGATGTTATAAGGGAGTATTGCGCAACTTTAAACGAACATGTTCTCTAATTGATCAGCAATGTAACAATGAAACAACGTTAACCGGGATGACTTTAAGTGAGGAGTTACTGTAGTTGCACACTGCCCCACGTTTTGCAGCCAATGAAGAAAAGTCTTCCAAGGTGTGATAGGTTGGCTTCCTCCTAACAAAATAGCCCTAGGCAGATAGGCAGCTAAAGGTGTGGGCAAATCAATTTCTAACACCCAGATTCACCTGACCAAAGATATGCTTAGCACTCGGAACAAAAGGAGTCCATGTGATGGAAGAAGGGCTTGGGGGAAGAGCGTTTTATAAAGCAGTTGGAGAAAGAATTGGAAAAGCTGTCCCCGTGAAAAGGTGCTGTGACATAAGTGCTGTTGGCTTTCTGAAAGCAGAATGATCTTTTCCACCACTTTTGCTATATTTGTTCAGGGTGAACAGTAATTGTGTACATATTAAGAATGAAATAGACTAGGAAAAAATTGTGAATCTGTGCAGCACTCATTTCTCCCCCAAGGAGGAATCAACCCAGTTGAGAGTCCCAATGTGAAAATAGCACCTTTGTTGAGCAGTACAACATTCTGAAAACGCAAACAGTGAGAAAAGCTTTTCACCCTATATAAACTGTCAGTTGCATTAGAATGATTTTTAAATAAGATCTTAAACTACTCTCCATCCTTCCATTATTAATGGCTGAACAATCCAAAAAAGAACTTAACTTCGGAGTATTTGAATAAAATGTTTAAACAGGAAAGATTACCTCCCATGTGCAGTAGCTTATTTTCATATGTTCATAAATTTAAGAGATTTAATTACTATGGGCTAATGACCTGCAAAATTTCATTTGGAGATGAAGTTGCTTTTAAGCTATGGGAATGCAAAACTAAGTATAAAGTAGCTAAACCTTTTCTGCTCATTTAAGAATGCTTGAATTGGCCAAGATGTTATATCATCCACTCTCAGCTTGGAGAATTGTTTTACATCTTAGTTCTAAAACCATTTGAAATTGTGGTTTTTAATGGAAACTCAGAAAACTCTTAAAAATGGAAGCGTGCGCACACTTACAATACTTTTTAATCTGACGATTTCCAAGATGACATCCATGGGTAAAAATGGAGGAAAAATGACGGAAGTCTCTAATTTGTTTTGAAACATGAATCCATGTTTATTACAGGGTTACAATAGGATATGCTTAATAAAATAAGGTGAGAGTAAATGATGAAGAGAGACATATTTTGTGAAATTTGCATTAATACATATTTTCTCAGGTGGATAGTTATACATTGTCATTTAATTTACCTATCACTTAGTATCTATAGCCATAGCAGAGTGCATAGTGAATATCTAGGGAGTGCTGTCATCCAACTTAACTTGGCAGAGTAACAAACTTTCATATTGTGCACCTGTTGTCAGTTTGGATGACAAGGATATGTTCCTAATTTATTCGGATGGATGGATTTAGCAGTATTGTTAAAATACCTGCTATATGCTGCAGCTGTCCACAGAACGGCAGGTAGCTCGTTCACTAACATTTTGAATTTCATTGTTCATAAGGGACAGATGAAATTAACTAGAGCAAGGCATGATGAGGACATGTGCTGTCCAGGTCTCCACTTTCAGCTCTGTCAATACATTAGAACCCTGACCTTTCAATACCTCTGATAGTCTAGTCATGGTTCTTTCCTGAACAGGGACTGTCGGTTATGCCAGGCAGTTATGCCAAACAATAAGTGATAGTTTTCTGCCAACTGTTCTATAGAACCTAGGTTCAAATAAAGATGGACAGTTTTATTCTGAACTGTGATGGAAGTATACCATAATTCAGAGAGGGTGATTTTGTTGTTCTGTTAAAAGCTGCCTGCTACTCTGGCTCAGTACAGGGCCGGCTCTAGGTTTTTTGCCACCCCAAGCAAAAAATTTGCTGCCCCAAGCTCCGAGAGCTCAACCCCCCACCCCCAAAAAAAAAAAAAAAAAAAGGTGGAATGCCACCCCTGGAATTGCTGGTGCCTAGAGCTGGTCCTGCCTGAGTATGTACAGATGTTTTAAGGAGATATGATTGCTGCTTCTTAGTCTTTTGGTTAACATCAAATGCAGTATCAGCTTAACATCTGGTACATTTCAGACTGTAAAAATATAATTCAAGAGGATGTGATTGTGATTTTTATAGGTCTTTTCCAACTCTAACTTCTGTTTTTCCAAGGAACTTATTTTACAGTAAATTTTATTTGAATGGAGTCCTCCATCTAGTGCAGTTATCTGTCTGGGTCTAGTCCTGATCTAGTTAACGCATTTTCAGTAGTTTATGAATTTGCAGTATTAAACGCTTAGGCAGACAATCTCTCTTTGTTTAAATTACCAATAATCTGATACTTAATCTTTTGGGTTGATATCTTGATGCTCAAGAGTTTTCATCCCCCTCTGTCTTCTGCTAGCACTCCATATGGCAACATTTAAGTGTATTTCTCCAGCATAGACTGCTGCTTACCAGACTAGCCCCTTCAGGTGTCGGACTCCATCTGTGTTTTAATTTACTTCCATCATTCTTCCAGTGATACTTGAAACAGCTGTTTCCTTTTCCTTGGTGGCATTCAGGTCACCAGTTGACCTGAATGAGTGTGCAAGCAAGTCTTTCTATCTGTCTAACTTATCTGTGTAACCTATCTGTCCAGCTGCTATGGTATTTCTAGATCACCCATTAACATAGTATCTCAGGACCAATTCTTTATCTACCATTCTATGTCCACATTTGGCTTTGAATCTCTTGTGCATCATACTTTCTCTGGGCAAAGGCAGGGCTGAGAAAACACCTGTTTATTGATTGATTTGCACGTGGGAGTCTGAAATATAAATGATAAATGCACAAGCTGAAAAGCCATGTGACATAAAAAAAAAATCTCGTTAACACCTCTAGACAAAAGGCACCAAAACCTTTAGTAAGAATATTACTTTCCTCCTTAAGGAGAGAAGGCTAAAAGAGTACAAGGGCTTGTCTACACTGGGACACTCAGGAAAATTAATCCAAATTAAATAAGGCTACATCTACACTGTGAGCTAGAGGTGTGATCTCCCTGCTTCTGTACACATATTTGCACTAGCTCTCATTGAGTAGAAACCCACCTGAACCCATAGGGTTAATTCTGAATGAGAGTGTCCACACAGGCATTAATTAATCAATTTTTAATTCGCACCATTAATTAATGCGTTGCCTAGGGAGGTGGTGGAATCTCCTTCCTTAGAAGTTTTTAAGGTCAGGCTTGACAAAGCCTTGGCTGGGATGATTTAATTGGGGATGGGTCCTGCTTTTGAGCAGGGGATTGGACTAGATGACCTCCTGAGGTCCCTTCCAACCCTGATATTCTATGATTCTATGAACTTGGATTAACTTTCCTGAGTGTACCCATGTAAAGAAGCCCCACAACTCTGCTGTGTTAACAGACACAAACGTTGGTGACCAGTAAAACAAGAGGAAGTTCTCAAATCAGAAGATATTCATAGTTTTGATAGACGCTCCATTTAGCTTCCACTGATCTAAAATATAGAGCCCATAGAGTCTGCTTGCTGGAACTTTACTGGAACACATGTTCTAGAGTACCCTTAACATGGCCTCACAGTGGAAAGGTCCAAGTGGAACAAGATCCAAGGGTTGAAAACTGAAGTTAGACAAGTTCAAGACAGGAAATAAGGTACAATTTTTTCACAGTGAGGGTAGCTAACTATCAGAACTACTTAGCTAGGGATGTGGTGGATTCTCTATCACCTGGAATCTTTAAATCAAATTAGATTTTTTTCTGAAAAAAAAACAAAACTGCTGTACCTCAACAAGAGGTTATGGAATTGCTGCCAGAATTACTAGGTGAAATTCTGTGATCAAGAGGTCAGACTATAACATAATGGTCCCTTCTGGCCAAAACCTGTTAAAAAAAAATAGGACCGCCATTAATAACTTCATTCATAGCTTAGATTTTATGGCCCTCTTCAAAAAATTAAATAATATATTCCAGTCCAGGCTAACAGCACACTTCATGAACTGTAGGAGTGTCTTCAAACATACTGGAGTTTAGATGCATACAGATGTAAATTTTGAGACAGAAAATATAAGCAGCAGCATTAGGTAGCTGCTGATGGTTGATCCATGGAACTGCATTGGTATACACTTAACATTAAAAAAAAATAAAAATCCTGCCCACCTGATAGGTTAAATGTCAGAAGTCAAAAAGCTGAAGGAGAATCAAGGATGCAATAGCAGCGCAGAAAGCTGCTGTACAAGTAGGAGGAGAAAGCAAAACATATATTATGATTAAGATGCAACATTTTGTTATGTGCTGATTCCTTAAGATTTATAACACAGCAAAATATGGTATTCTCAGACAAAAACAATCTTGTCACTCACTATGCAATTAAATAACTTGGAGATCCCAGTTAATTTTTATTATTCCACATTGATTCTGTCTCTACAGGTTTATAATATATTTATAGATAGATAGATAATATTTCTCTACCTCTTAGAGGTAAATAAATATATTAAAATAAGCTATGGTATGTATAGTACAATATAACAATGATAAATGATGTTGTGTGTAATTTTTCTACTATTAACATAAAGTAATATAAACTGAAGGACACTAGTCTATTGAGAGAGTTAGTAGCTAATGTTCCATATCAGATGTGGACAATGTCAGGACTGAATACAGATTAGGCAGTGTCCTTTTCTCCCCGGGGGAATTAAACTTTGAGACACCACTGGCTGCCAATGGTTTTACTGCATTTTGTTGGTGCCTGTGGTGCCTTTCTTGGTCTATTAATTCAGAAGCTGTAAATGACAATGTGAGCAAAAAGCTTTTCCAGTGGGATGCATTTCATTTATGTATCCTTGTATCTACAATACCTATTCAATCCATTTTGTCACAATAACTGTTTAAAAATTGTGTAAATTACCTGCATTTCTTTATGGACCTCAGCATTTTTTTCCTTATGCAGAAAAGGCAAAGTAATAATTCAGCAGGATGGGGAATGTGAAACTAGGAACTTTCTCTCTCTCTCTCTCTTCTCTCCTCTCTTGTTTTTATGCTGTTTTTCAAAAATGTGTTGTTGTGAAGGGAAGCACATGGTAAAACTCCAGAAATACACACACCTCATATTCCATTAGACTATATTTATTTGAAACATATTTAGAATTAGGAATCCTCACAAAAATTCTTTGGGGATTCCATGTTTAAACGAATGTCTAATCAGTAATATGATGTGAATGGCTAACTTTGGGGGATTTTTTTTTTTTTTTTACTTGAAGACTATTTATGTTCTGTGAGTGCCGTCACTAACAAAGAACAGTGTAACAAAGACAATAAGCACTCAGATGCTGTGGCGATGGGGTCAGGAGTCGCACAGAAATTTAAGCAGATAGAAAATTGATCTTAGAAGTAAAAATTGTTCAGAAAGCTGTACAGTAACTAGAATTAAACTTGCTATTCAGGAAAACATGCTGACAACATCAGTGAAAAACATGCTACACATACTAGATCTTTCTTATTTGAAATCATACTATGTCTAAATTGGTCTATATGATATGTTTGTCAAGGTTTGTGGTGTGTGTATATTTTATAATATACCTGTGTTGTTTTGCTTTTCCTTTTGGAACAAATGTGGTATCTTGTTACCATTTCATTATTATTAGGGTAATATTTTATTAACTATTTTTCATCCTAATCTTTTTTAAAAACCTGAATTTCTCAGAAGCAGAAGCCCCGACTACTTCTATTGACATGCACATTGTTATTCTTCGGGTGGTCTTTGATATGATATGTTTGTCACGGTTCATAAATTTTATCGTTGTACTAAAAACAGGGTTAGAATATCTTCAATGCAATTATAAAAATGTATTAAAACTGAGAAGGAGAAAAAGTATGGTGCAAGATGAGCTTTTAATGATTGTATAAATGTTCACTGTTCCATGGGAAAAAATGGGACGTTTCAACATTGGCATAATAGTCAAATGTGAGGAAAGGGCCCTGTTTCTTTTTTTCTAGAAACACATGTATATTCAGCACAGATATAAAGTGTTTGTTTTAATTTCTGCCTCTGATCCAGAATAGGATAGGCAGTGAGAATTGGAAGATAAACTGGTGCATGCCTTTGATCCTTGATAGCATGTAGATCTGGGCCTTTTCACTGTTCATGACATTGAATATCATCTGGAAGAATGGGTTGCACTTTGCTTGTCCCTTAGCCTAGTATATCCGGGGAACAGATACTATTGTGAACCAGACCGCACAATCCAAATAAGTGTCCATATGGAGGATGTACAGATTGCTGTTACTGAAATGGCTTGCTGTTCCGTACTCTACTTCTGCTGCTAAATGCTGTGCACAAGCCTCTGAAATCCTCTTGACAATACTAAGGATGAGAAGCGAGGAAAACAGAAATTGGGAAACTGGAATGGCTTGCGGAGCCAGATTATGGCAATTTTTGAAAGTGTTTTATGTGATGATGAAATTGTAAAGGAGACCTGGAGGATCTGTCCCCTCTAATGCATGATGCAAGATACTATCTATTCTATTATATGTGACGACATACACAACTCTCTGTAATACTATTGATTCAGGGACCTATTTGAAAAGTTGTATGCCATGTATAAGCTAGCTATTATGTGTTGCATATGCAAAAGAGCATAAATGGGACATTCCTGTTGAATAGCACAAACTCTTTTATTTGGCACTACAGAATATACATTGTGGGTTATTTTTACCAGTAAAAGAATTTGAATTTAAAGAACTCTGGGTATATCATATGTTCAGAGTATTGCTTGTAGAGTTTAAAGGATTTAAGAATCAATACATAGATATCTGGCAAACATTTAGCAATGTGGTAAAACATTTTTCATCGTGAATTAAGTTTTCATCTCTCTTCTTCTTATGGCTTTTGAGTTTCTTTTGCAGATCCTTTTATATTTGCTGTTACACATTTTCTCCACTCACTTGCACTCAATGTACTAGTATTTCCGTAGTGTATTCAGTAGCTCGTGATGTAGAGTTCCCATTCATATGCATTTAAAATATCAATCACTTGAACATAATGCCTGTCAATAATACTGAATATAAAGGAGTTACATTTATTCCCAGTAAGTTACTCTAAGTCATGTGATTTCTTGCCTTTGTATTTCTGACTGCATACCATTCTTTTCCTGTGTGCAGTGTTAAATGTTATGGTACATATTTTGCCTCTGATCTTAGTATTTTTAAAAACTTCCAGTTTTATTTAAAGACATTTAAATCTCTCCCCCACAATCTCACCCTCAGAATATGTGATACATTGTGTAGGAGTTCAAAAACTTCTCTGTGCCTCTCTCTCCTTTTTTAAAAGAACGAAGAATAGGCACATCACCGCAGTGAGCAAATGACAACCCTTCTACTGCTCTTTACTTGAAAGAGACCGAGGCACAGTAGCTAGTTTAAATGACTGGGAGCTACAAGGATTTCTGGTTAATAATCTGGGCTGAGCTACTCACTGACTGTGTGACCTTGGATCTTGCTGAACCCTATATGTTGCATCTAACTTGAACTTCCTGGGGTAAATACATTGGAAAATAAAATAAAATATCAAATGAAGTTGAATTTGAGCCAGATTTGCTTATTTGATTGCTAGTCTAGCACCCATTTTTCATGTTCTAATTTACACATGCAAATCATCTAGAAATCCACTTTTGCAGGTACCACTTACTTTTGGAAAAAATTGGGTGCATGGAACTGGAGATCAGCTTGAAGAGGACTGAAAGTATAGTCTTTGGATTTATTAAACAAAATAAATGTATAAATGTATCTCAATCAATACAGCAACGTACCTCTTACAATTCATATACATTTATGAATGGAAGTTGTGAGCCGAAACATATTTTTTCTTAGTGATGCCAACAGAATGGGAGACACTAACAGTGGTAACGTATTAGGTAAACGCATCCTTTAGGTAAACGCCTAATGCCATGAAAAAAACAACATTTCCAATGTAAAATGTCATCTGTACTATTCCCAATATAACTAGTGACATGTTAAGAAGGGGCTAATGTACAGTTTTTAAAAAAAAAAACACCAAAAACGCACCAGCTCAAAAGGCTGGACTATGAAGTACGTTTGATATAGTAAAAAAAAGTTTAAATGACAGAAGTTTGGGATTCTGGAATTACACAGGAGGTGAGATTTTGAGATCCTCTGAGATGAGAACCAGTCAAAGCTTTCTACCATATCACACCATGTGCTGTTCTAAATATGCCTCTTATCTACAAACAATTTTAGAAATTTTCTTTTAGAAAGTATTCAACCATTGTATTGGTGCTATTTTTCACCCTTCAGCCTGTAAAGCCAGGTTTCCTTAGTACCATGAGTGCAACTACAGGCCTTTCAGCTTCAGCGAAGATAAAGCACTAAAGGTCACTGTCTGTGACAGTGTAGATAAAAGAAAAATCAGAAAGAAAGGTAGAAATACAGAACATAATTTATGCAGAGGTTAATAAAATTGATTAGTTAAATAATATGCAGAGGGGAAAAGGTACCAACTGAATTATCAACTCTTCCTGCAAAAACATGCGTTTTCTTTAGAGAAAAATATGCGGAGTACATCAGTTTATAAGATCTGACAAGCTCACAAATGTAAGTAGGATGGTTATCGTTGTAAATCGTGTGCCTTTTCCTCCTGTCAATAAAGTGCAGTAACTAAGGACTTACAACATTGTGATCAACTCCTGGGCAGCGCTGAGGTTCCACAAGTCCTACTAAAGAGACGAGGTGGATGAGATAATATCTTCTATTGGATCAACTTCTGTTTGTGAGAGACAAGCTTTCATAAGTTCAAAAGCTCTGTGTAAGCGCGAAAGCTCCTCTCTCTCATCAATAGAAGTTGGTCCAATAAAAGATATTACTTCACCCACATTCTCTCTCTAAGTGTCCTGGGACGAATGGCTACAACAACACTGCACTCAACTCCTGCTGACTTAACTGTGAATTGAGTTGAAGGTAGTCAGTGAGATGTTTAGCACTTTTCAGGGATGGGATTTAAGCTTCCACTACTGAGCTGTTGCCAAATAAGGTTACTGGAAAGCACTACACCACCAATCACACCGTTAATTGAGCTACATTACAATTGATTTCTGTGTGTTTATCTGTGTTGTCGAGGTATTTAAATGAGTAATTTCCATCTTTGTTAAGGTGTTTAATGTAAAACCTACAGAATTCTCAGTCCCTCCTTTGTGTATTTTTCACAGAACACATTGCACCCTCAATAATAAATTCAGAGGGCTGACAGTGTCTAAGTCTACTGCTCCTTTGCCCTCAATTTCAGTGAGATGGGCCATTGAAAACTCATTACAAGCTGTTTAGACTCTGGCTTTGACTTTTGCTCAGCAGTGAACAAAATTAACAGCTCTTGGAGGTAGCGAAAAAGGCATTGAGCCAAAAAAAATGAGAAAAGACTTTTAATATTATCTCTATTAGTCATGCAAACAAGCTTAAGTCCAAAGAACATGTGTTCTACACATGGCTGTAATTTCATAGCCTTTGCTGATTTCATCCTGTCCCTCATCTTTTAACGCCATGTAGACAGACTCACCTGCATATCAAATACACATTCCAGAATTTGCTTGCATGCCAAGCAACAAGCCTTTGAGTGTAGCAGAATTGCTTCATAAATTTAACTATCACTTTAAAAATTCTGTTTTTTTTTTCTAATTTAGTGCTTGATAGTTTTTATGTGCTAATTTTAAAATGCTGTTTATAGCAAAAGTTACCTTGATGGTATAGGTTTTCAGGGAAAAAAAATAAAAGACCCATCAATACTAAATTGCTTTTAAAAACATGTTGCACATTTATACTCATAATAAACCTTCTGAATCTTTTGTGATTATTAGAATTAAATTCCTTTAAAATATGAATGTCAAAAGTATTTATTATGCACCTCTTACTAGCAATCCAATTAGTCCACATTTCTGAGCCAGTAACAGAGTTCAGAGTACAATTTGTCATAACAAATATGGATTCTGGCGATAAATTTGAGGTCCTGAACATTTTTGGTTATTAAAAATCCCTGGCATGTTATTCTAATAGCTGTACAGCCACCCCACAATTGCCCCATTCCCCTTCATTTTGGAGTTGTTCTTTTATACGTCAAGAAATTAGAAAAATAAGAGGGCATCCAAATTACATTTGATATCATTAAGTTCAGTAAAATACTTGGAAGAGAAATCAATCCAAATAATTTGTGGAACAAAGTTCACATTAACTGGTGCATTACAGTTTAGAGCAGATGAGAGGCTGGGGTGGGGGGGGTACATATACTAGAAAATAGTGAAAAAGAATGTATGTACTTTATCTACCAAGGCAGGCTGCATTCACATGCTACATTTGGTTTAAGCGAGGTTGTGCTCCTTACCCAGTTTTCCAGCTTTTCTGACTGAGGAATAGAGTGGTCAAGCAACTTGTTCAAGGTCACTTCAATGAGTCACTTATTAGAAAAAGATTTAGAACTTGGGATCTTCTTGGTCTCCAGCTCATTGTTCTGACCTTTATGGCACTGTGCGTGTACTCTGATGAAGTACAAAAAAATAAGTAAAATGTTCTCCTTTTCTTTTTACGATTTATTTTTGTTCAGATTTAATTCAGTATCCCAGTATCATAACAACCATCAGTGGTGATAAGTCTGGGTGAACTGTGAGTTTCAGTATATCACAACTCTGTCAATGTCCATTATGGGTCTTGATTGAGCTCCAGAATATATTTCATAGTTTTTGTTAAACAATAATAATAATTACTTCATCTTGTCTGCCTCCTGGAAATGCTCTATATACATCTTGACCCAGCTTAGAAATTCACCTTTGGATTCAGAAAAGTTCCCAAGCCCCAATTATTCTTAGCCACTCCATGAATATCTTGTGTTACATAGTTTATTTTTAAAGGGGAAAAAAAGTGTTAGCTAAAATAAATTGATGAAAAGATAGTGAAAACAAAATGATACTGTGACTTTCTTATTATAAAAATGAAATCTGAACATTCTAAACATTCTTCTACTTTTATGTGACATAATATTTTTTTCACTAAGCCCTTGCTTCTTTTTCTTGGATTTTCCGGTGAATAGTAACATACTTAGAACTGATGAAGGTCAGGCAGGAAACAGATTAGCAGCATCTTATACCACAATGTCAAAATACTTAAAAGTGTTTACAGTGCCCAGTGACACACAATGAATTTAAGACTGGCACACTGAAGCAGAAATACAACTATTCTTATTCTTCTAAACTAGAACAGGGCCCTGGTGTTTTATGGTTGTTTTAAGGTCCATTAATCCTTGAATCATGAGGCCATGTAAAAAGTGACAGCTTTAACATTCAATCCCTGGGTTTATTTAAAATGTTTTTACTTCAACACTGTTCCTAATTAATAACAGAGACTATATAACCTGATTCATCTGGATCAAAAGCATAGCGATGTGGAATACAGCCCTTTGGTTCTTTCGTAGAATGGTTTATCACTCACGACAGGAATGTTCAGCCTGAATTGAATGGAACCAACTCTTCACAGGGAAGAGCTTATTCTAACAGAGACAAAATCAGATATGTACTTTAATGTCTTTTAGCCTTTTCATTTATGGGTTTATTTTAGGGACTTGGTGAAGGGGATTTGGTTTTGAAGGCAGACGACAGCAATCACAGAAGTGTGTGTGTGTGTGTGTGTGTGTGTGTGTGTGTGTGTGTACACCTGCCTGTGCATGCACAAATAGTGTGCAGGCATTTTGCGCATCTCAGCTGTTTTGTTGGCCTTTTAAAAATTTGGTCCTTGAGGGAACTCTCGCCCCCCCCCCACTCCCCAGCATAGAAAAATTATGTGTAAAATAAATAAGTTGGGGGGAGGGGCAGAATAACTGGCAGTGCTGAAAGTGGAATGCTTGGAATGCTGTTTACAGAAGCCTTGGTGGGTGTGATACATGATTTAAAATTTATGTTGTTTTAATGCAATTTAGTAGCTTATAGAACTTCTACAAGCAGTTATTCAAATCTAGTATTATACTTTGGGGATCTTTGTGAATCCATTGGTCCTCCTTCAGTCAATGAACCAAATCAGCACAACGATGGTGATAAAATTCAATCTATGCCTCACTTTTTCAGAATGTCCGCTTCACTGGCAGACTTGACAAGGAGCCTTCTTCTGTTCCTCTTAAAATGTTTTCTCTTACTCCCATTGTACTGCATTTATACAGGTGTTTTTATAAGGCCAAATAGTTGGACTAAAGTAAAACTTAAATAGTAATTTGAAAACTGTAAAATAAGGGATGTTTAAAAGGGGTCCTAGTTTGGTACTAAAACTGGCTCAAGTCCAAACAATCTGTCAGTCAGCAGCAAGGTAATTTACTTCCTACTTTACCCCTCAAAGGACATATTGGTTCCTGTATCTGTGGGAAAGTCTCTAGAAGACTGTTGGTCAAAGGTGGCAGAAGAAACTCAGAAGATTACTGGAGTAATGAGTTACTTTTTATTAGCTGAAAGACAGTAACTTGCAGACAGAACATGGCTCTACACCAGACTCTGAAATGGTAGGTAGATCTTCATGAGAGCTGGAGCATGTCCCACCTTAGGAATGGGGCACCAAGGTTGAATCAGGTTGACTGACCCTCTCCAATACAGTCATATTCCTTTCTAAGAAAAGCAGGAACCAGAAAAGGAAAATAAACCTCAATGGAATTGGAGCTTTATGATATAGCTTCATGGCTGCCATGTGACTTACATGGAAATCACCTATATAAAAAAACAAAGCAGGCAATTTTGAGAATCATTTTAGGAGAAACAGCATAGTCCTAACTGGAGTTAAAGAAGGCACCAAATTAATTGATACGTACATTTATTTGAAATAAAATGCTCCTGAGGCATTTTCTTTAAAAAATATTAATTCCGATAGACAACGTACACCTCTTTCTGGCACAGACCTCATATAAACAGGAGTGGCCAATCCAAGACCCATTATGATGAGTTTCTCCACTGAGGTATGTGGAACAAGATCAATTTAACACGTTTTACATAAAAGCAGGGAAATGTATTGCCGATAGATTGATGGCTAAAGCACTCCCAGCCCTTGCAAAATTGTTTTTAACCAATATGTTATCTTTTGAGAAATGGATATAAATAGCAAGACAAAAGGAAGAGAATATTCATATGAAGTGGCAGGTTACTTCAGAAACACCAGACGGCAGCTTCATCAGGGAGGATTCTGGCTAGAATGAAGTGAACCCTAAGACAAAAGAGAACTTGCACATTTCAATGCCGTTGGACTCAGTGTAGTCATTCTGATCATAGATACACCTCCCCTGGCAACATGCTATATCAAACTTTACCTCTACAGCATTTCCACCTAGTTATATCAAAATTATTTAAGTCTTCTTTTTAACCTAGTGGGTATTAAAATCTTCTTATGATATACTTTCCCTCAATTGATATAGTATTTTCTTGATCGTTTTAAGTGATTTTCTCATTTATGTCACAATTTTCTTACTTATGCAAGAGTTTCACTTCTTGCCTATCTGGATCATTGGTTTCTTTTCACTGTATTTGGAATTTTGTAGAAGACTGCACATTACCAAAATTCGTGTTTTAAAAAAAAGTTTTAATCCTGCCCCGTTATGTGACCACATAAAATAAATAAATAAATAAAGGTATGTTGAATGTAAGGTGTATATAACCCGAAAAGAAGGTGTATTATGGTGTAACAGCATGAAAATAATGTTAGTGTTAAAATTACAGCTAGTACTGTTAAAAAGATACATAATGGAAACATTATTATATCAAATTAAATGTATACATAACCATTTCTTGCTAAGGCCCTGATCTTACTGACAGATCCATTCACATGGGCATTTTCTGTTGTATGTGGTCCCGGAATGATGTAGCTCTGGTCCTATATGAGGGCATAACAAACTTTTCAACAAATCTTATATATTTTGTAAACAAAGGGAAGGAAAAGCATCAGATAGCTGTAATAGGCATTTTTCTTGAAGAACTGACAGTGCTTTACAGTTTATTTTCAGCTGGTGTGATGTGTATACTCTTGTTTCTGGGAAATGACTGTGACTCGTAAAGGAGGATAGTGTAAAGCAGATTATCTTTTCCAGCAGGAGTAATGCCTTTATGACATTGTATGCAGGAAAACTGGAGTCCATTTTTTTAAAAGATAAATTACAGCACAAGAACAAAAAAAAGGCAAGTACTCTGTCATCTTGGCATAATGCTAGGGATTTGTGACTGTCCATGCATACTACCTATACTGTGCTGTACTTTATACACAGAAGAAATATTACTGTTCTATACTACAGTACCATGTTCAGAGCACCATAGTTAATGTTGTGTCTATTAAAGCATCTTTATTTTCAGCGATTCTATAGGTCTGATAAAAATTCTGTGTGGGCTTTAATGAAAAGGGACATGCCAGCCCAGCGGATAATTATTTTGCAAAATCTTTGAACGGTTGACTTAAAAATTAGAGCATGGATATTGTTATGAGTATATACGCACACAATATTTAGCATGCTTTGTTTCCCACTTATGCACAGATAGATTACATTTTTGCTAATTGGCATTCCCATCAAAGGGGGAAACACCCCAATAAGTCAGGATGTCATTTTCTTTTCACAAAGAAATAGCTAAATATGCACAGCAATTTTTCATCATCCCATGTGTTCATGGCAATTCTTTTTACACACAGTTTTTGTATGTTGTAGCTCATGGGTTAAAAAGTTCTTTCTAATAATGTTTCAAACGTTGAGATTATTTTTCCTCTTTTTTTCTTTAAAGGAATTTTAATCTCATATAGGCAGAAATATTGTACACAGATGAACATGTCTTACATCTTGCCATATCTCTTCTAGCCACTTCTGCTCATGTTCATGTGAATTGTTACATGCTATCAAGACTGACGGACAATTCGCTGTCAAATAGTGCAACTCCATTGACTTCGCTAGCTTTGCCCCATGGCAGTAAATTTGGTCCTGGAATTATTACTTTTCCATGCCCTGTTCCGCATCCCACAAAACACAACAGATTATGTCTTGCTTTAAAATCTTTACTGCTGTTGCTACTTTGTTCCGTGGTAAGATTGCTGCAGAAAGCTGTTCTGACTTATTTATCATCAAATCTTTACCCAATAGCAGATTTCTGAGCTGCCCCTGTTCCCTATGCTGTAGTTTCCTCCTGTTCCTCCTCCTTTATTCCTCACAAGGTAGCCTTGACTTTTGAGAAGGAGACACTCCTCCTCCTTTTATCCCATTTTTCGCCTCCAGGAGGTGGTAATTCTAGAGCACAAATGGATTCCTGCTGGTTGCTGACACAACCATGTAATTCTGAGGGAGAAAAATACATTATCTGCAGTTTTGATTTAATGCAGTTTCTTGAAAACATAATAACGTTGCTCACCAATGGCATTAAATGCATAATCCTTAATGTTGAAAACTGATGGCTAAAAGAAATGAATGAGCAGCTGAAGGCTATAATCTTTTATTTTAACAGATAGGGATTCACTTTGGGCTAGATTCTGGCTAGCCGTTGCGTGGGCAGGGAGTGAGGGAAGGAAGTAAAGAGCCTCCTTTTTGTGCGGCCCATGTAAGGACCACTCAGAATTGCTTCCCCTGAGTTTAGGGGAGCACAGATTGTCTTCTGAGTTGCTCCCTTCAGGGTGCATGGTACCCAAAAGGAGGCAGCAACAAGAGCATGGGGTGAGGAGAAGGCGCAAAGCCATGGCCTCCCAGCTTCTGTTCACTGACCAGTGTTACAAGGCAAAGTACGCTACAACCCTTAAAGTAGTTTGTTTTCCTCCCAATACACAAGGGAATTTCTGGGCAACACTTAATTAGCATTTGAATTAGTCCATTGTTCTTCTTTCCAGTCTCTTCAAGGGTGTATGGGCTAGACGGGTGTATGGGCCAGATTTTGTCACCCTTACACTGAATAGTATCTTACTCTATGTCCATTAACTTCAGTAGACCTACCCTTGGAGTATGGTACTATGCAGTTTGACTACAGAGACAGGTTCTGGTCCCTTCTATTCATTGTGTCCAAGAGGCTTCCTAATATTTATTTTAAATAAGCATTTTCTTTAGCTTCTATTAATGTCTTCTCACATATACTTAAGGTAAGTCAAATTGACATCATCTACTTTCAGTTTTGTGTGTGTGACACACACCACACTTCAAATAATTCCACTTTAAATATCTTTTTTCTAAGCTATATGAATTTAGGTCCTATAATCTCAGACTTTTTAGTCCATGAATCAGCTTCCCTACTTTCCTTAATGCTTTTTCAAGTACTATATTAATATCACTTTATAAAGTGGTGACACAATCTTCTAGCTGGGTTTTGCTAGAGAATTGGATAATCCCATCCTAACTGTAGTGGGCATGCTTTCCCATTCTAGTAGCTATAAAGTATAATAATGTACAGTATAAGTGTTATGGTTGCTTCTGCCTCAGTTGTTTGTTGTTGTTTTTTTAAATGAAGAGTTCAGTATGATCCCAAGGTCCTTTTTGAATTCCTTTTCTCTGGATCAATCATATTCATCTGGTATTTGTTTACCCCAAACCAATGTGCAATGCTTTGCATTTGTCAATGTTAATTTCATTTGTCATGCATCAGCCAAGTTCTATAGCAGATCTGAATCCTGGTTGTTGTGCTTAGAGGTTTCTTTTTCTTTTTCTTTTCTTTTCTTTTTTTTTTTTTTGGGGGGGGGGGTTGCTTCCTGCATGTGTCACTATCTCCACTAATTGTGCAATGTCAGCAAATATAGGTAGTTTGCAGTTTCTTTTGTGACTAGGTCATTTATCTAGATTAGAAACTATAGAGGTCTGAATACCAATCTTTGTGGGACTCCACTTAATAGTTCCCCTAGTTTAATACATCTTATTTTGTGTGTGTGTGTGTGTGTGTATGTGGATAATTTACTAGATCCCTATCTGCATATCCTTCACTAAGCCTGTAGTTAGACAAGAGCCTGTCAGATGAAACTTTAGCAAAACTGTACTGAAATTCTGAGCAAATCATGTCTTCAGATGTGAAGTAATCATTTGTAGTTGTAATCTAAAACAGACAGGTAGAGTTAGAGGCTCACATCTCTAAATTTTTGCTACTTGCTTTCTACTTTTTCATTCCTATAAAAATTTCCATCCAACCTGTCTGTTAAGAAAATGGTGATTACTTTAGATGTTACAAAGTCTCAAATTGACAGATTTAACAGCTATTTATCTCTAGTAAAGGTTGTGTTTCAAAATTTTTGATTTAGCAAATACTCCTGCTGATATCCATGTGTGCCTGGCCCCCAGGAAATAATTAACATCACGATAAATGCCCGAAAGAATGTAAGGTTTACATATTGTTTAACATTTTTTTAATATGAATACCTTCCCCATGGTGAAAGCACTTTTGACAGTGAGCATACACCCACTATTAAACGGCATAAATCATAATACTCTCTATTTATCAGTATTCTTGACATAAATTTCCTCTGCAAAATTCTTCTGTAATTTGTATTTATAATGCAATCATCTGTATGATGCAGAAATATTAACATGGGAGAAAATATCTAAGACAAAAATGGCAAAAAGATTAATGTAAAATATTTTAGTTAGCACTTCAATTTAACATTGCATAAAAGCATACATTCATAACCTATTTTGCATAAAGTGTAATTAAATTGCAGCACCAAACCACATGTTGCCATTGAGGAGATGGATGGGCTCATTTGACAAGACAAAGACTTAGGGTTTTGTTCACCACTACCCATTTTAACAAGAATAGGGGTGTAGCTAGCTTTGCAAAATCCAATCCTTAAATACATCCTTAGAACCCATAGCAGGCAGGCCCTAGCTCCAACCCAGTGCCAGATTGCTGGCATAGATTCTACTTTACTTGCAGGACATTAGACCCAACTAGGGCTGTTTGCATAACTAATGGGATGGACAACGATTACATAGGATGAACAGTCTTCTACTGTTAGAAAACACAGTAGGTCATTAGACATACATCAAATGTGTTCTATCACTGGGCAAAGTGAGACAAGAAATAAATACAACAATGCATGTTCAGGATTAATAACCACAAATGCAAAATTCGATATGTTCAACACCCTGCTGTACTGTACATGAAAGTCCCAAAAGTCTATGTTTGCCAACATATTGCGAGTTGGAATGGGACAATGAAAGTGGTCTCCTCTGCTCAGGAGTCTGTTTTTAGATCCTGTTTTTCAGTAGGGAGTCAAAACCTCAAATAACACATATGACACAACTTGCAGCCTCACAAATTAGCAATAGCCAGTTTGAATGGTCTACCTTGTGCTGGAGTCCAGCCAGTCTCTACAATCTATGCCTCACTTAGTTCCAGTATTGCTCCTGCAAGCGTCTTTATCTGGCCATTTAGAGCCTTGCCAAAGCAATCTGTGCTGATTCCATTTAATGTGGCATTATCAACTTTTATTTTATTTTTCTTGTTACTTGCAAAGAAACATTCTGTGGAAATTATAGCTGCACATTCTTCTCTGTACACTTAGAAATATGTCATCTCTGGCTTGGAAATGTACTATTGAGCTTACTAAACAAGCCAGAAAACTGCTATCTGAAGAATGTGACTATTTGCAATTCTCCCTGAAATATGCCATATGCCTGGTTTATATTACTAGGGGAAAGGTCACTCAATAATACATTTCATTGGGTGGTTCTCTTATTACACAGTATGAATGTATACTATGCTTGATGGTGCTCCAATTAATATATACATTATGCAGTAGACCTAGGAAACTACAGTAATTTATGAAAAAAACACTCTAATATTTCTAACCGATAAAACATCGGCGTGTTCTTTTTCATATTTGCTATTAGTGATGGTGTGTGAAACAGAGAAATCATGCTTAGGTTTGCCTACAGTTTTATAGCATGCATACTGTATCTCTTTATTTTTCACAAACGCAATTAATTAGGTGAAATGGATATAGAAATTATTAGGCAAGCTATTTAAATGCAGCATAGAAGAGAGTATTTTTTTAAATACGCGGTGGTGGTGTAGCCATGTCAGTCCCAGGGTATTAAAGAGACAAGGTGGGTGAGGTAGCAACTTTTACTGAATTTAGCTTCTCTCTCACCAACAGAAGTTGGTCCAATAAAAGATATTATCTCACCCACCTTGTCTCTCTATTTTGTAAATAACTCTTGGTCACCAAACAAGAAAATGCTATTTAAAATGTGTAGTTCTCTTTTACTAATCACAAGGAAGATGTCAAAGCCTACATTTTCAAAGATGGATACAAGATTGATGGTGAAAACTTGCATCACATATTTGTGCATGAAAATCAGGTAAATGTGCATGCAGTTATAGGTTTCAGAGTAGCAGCAGTTACAGTATCTTGTGTGTGCGCAAATGCATATTTTGGACCCAAATATATTTTTCAATCCCTAAAATTGCCCCCACTTTTGTATACTAGTAGTAGATATTTTGTTGTTTTAATTTCCCGTGATATGTTTCCATATTAGTAGATTCAGGGCTTGATCCAATACTCATTGAAGTCAATGGAAAGACTTTCATTCATTTCAGCTGGTGATGGATCAGGCCCATGATAGATATATTTTAAAAAGAAAATAGAAAATAAGATTTTGTAAAGAAACTTGTTAAAATTCTGCTAGATATGGAACAATAACAGCCAGATGGAAACTAACAGGCAGTTGGGGAAATATGTTCACTGCACTTTTTTTCCTACATAACAAAACTTTTTAAAAAATTTACTATATACTAATAAAAATAAAAATACCCTCTAACCATCATTTTAAAACATCCTCTAGGTTGCCATTGGAAAATTTTAATACTTACTACATATTCAAACATGTTACAGTAAAACCATTACAAAACTACTGTGCAAAATACTGTATGCCATTATGTCACTGATGAAAGTGAGACAACTGGGTGTGACCCAAGGATTATTGTCACAAACCAATGTAGCCATGTGTGCATTACAGCTGACATAAATGCACAGTTCACTGATTTCCACCCCTCCCCCCCTTTAAATTAAGATTGCAGTATGAAGAATATTAAACTGTATTATCTAATTTGATTACAAAGACATGCAGGAACTGTTTGCAATATTTGACAGACTCCCAAGTACTGCAAAGAAAAAACATTCAGACTTAGCACCTCACACATATTATTATTACAATGAAAACAAGCAACTAGATATGTTGGGCTGAAAAATTCTGCCAAAATGGGACTAACTTGGATCAGAGTGTGAACAAACTTTTATTGAGCCACAGTCTGAATTAGTAATTTTATGGAAATACAAAGTAAAATTGTTGCAATGTACCCATTCCCTTCAGGGTCTAAGGAATGAAAAGTTACCAGAAAAAAAGTGTTTATCTTGCCAGTTTTCATTAAATGTTAGCTCTGTTCCAAATAATTTTGTCTCTATCTAGTAAAGAATAAGGGAAGCACAGCCAACAAACTACAGTTTCAAAGTATTGTGCCTTAGACAGAGGCCACGTGCAAAGATTCTAATGAGCAAATTTGGATTAATGAATTTTATTAGTGAAATTGTCATATGAGCTTGAAAGCTATATACCTTTTCTAGTGCACCAGTGCTGGTTTCCCAAAGAATTTGTGCATTTAACAAGCTAATATCATCTTAAACTATCAACTACCATAAAACTGAAAAATGATCGGAATATTTTGGCTCTTTTGTCCAAGCTGGGAAATGCATAAGACACAAAACAAAATAGATATAGAACTTGGCTGAACTTTGCTTTTATTTTGCCAAAGAAAGCTTGCAAAATACAGCCAACTTGGCTACTAAAAAGAGCCTTTGAGCCAGCACTAATTATGTCAACAAGTAGTTCATGCTTAGCCCGTGTTCAGTCCTGTGCTCTCAGTTGATGGGGGTGGGGATGAATATTATGCATGCAGGGAGCGGAGCAGCGTTACTCAATTTGAGGGTGTGCTAACCTTGCAACAACCTAGTGACATCATTTTCACCTTGTTTCTTTCTCATGGGGTATGTCTTCACGGTGTACATGAGGTGAAAAGGTTTCATAGGCAAGCAGACAGCCTGCATGACAAATGTGCTGAGGAGTCAAAGAAAATTTTAACCTACCCTACCTTAGTATGGTCACTCTTTGTACCTTTGAACAAAGTGATAAATGATTTTCTTCAAAAATTGAGAGAGAGGGGGAAAGACAGAAAAATAAAAGAAATCCTCATGATAGCCTGCTATATTGTACCATGGGAATCTTGTATATCTTTTCTTTTCAGGTAAACAAGGAGAGTGAGCAAGAAATCGCTTATGTCTAAATTTAGATTTTGGTATACTGGGTCTTTCCCTCTCTCTTAAACTGTATAGTATCTCTTATAAAATGCATGTATGTCAGATCCACCTTGGCAACATTAGAGCTCTGTAATTTTAAGTAGCGTAAGAAACATCCTGCTATAATTTCTGATTATTTTTACTCCATGTTTAGTGTGCCCCAGCCAACTCAAAAGTATTTTCATATGGAGACAATAAATCACTGTAACTTTATGAAGCTTTGCTCTCACTCCTGTGCAGTGTTTAATTTTTCATAGGTGACCTCAACTTTCACAATGCATGGTGTGTTATTTTCTATCAGAATATGTGTTCTAGTCTAATGTTGGACTAATGTAAAGCTCACTGATGTTTCTTACCGCTCATCCCCAGAATGGTGTGCTTACGTTTATTTATAGTACATTTTTTAATAAATACTTTTATTTATTTTATTACTTTTATACTAATAAATAAATAATAAATACTAAAAAATAACTCTGTAGCTATTGCTAAATCAGTCTCTTAGCTATTACTTATGAGACGAGAAACAATCAGCTCCTTGCACTTATACAGCACTTTCCATCTATGGAACTCAAATCACTTCACAAAGGTGAATAAGCCGCAGTGGACCAAATCTTGGCCCTGCTACTCAATAGGAATAGTTCAGCCAGAGCTCTTCAACTAAGCTGGGTTCTGTGCTCATGGAAATGTATCTGTATCCATTCTGAGGGTGAAGGGGTGATATCCTGGAGAGTGACAGTAGAATTGCTCCATGACTGCCCTGTCTAGCCCTCTTCCCCAGAGACACAGCAGCCTGTCATGATGGGAATGACCTGCCAAATTCACCCATAGCTTCTCCATTCATGAGTAATGTGTCCATCTCAAACTCATGCCAGTATAACCGTTTATCCCACAACTACCTATCATAATTTCCCTACAGAAAGGAGAAGGCTGATGTAGCAAGCCTGCTGTTTTTGTTTAATGAAAAAAAATAAGAGTGGTTGTTTAAAGCTACTCAGGGGCTGGCATGTTAGAATGAGGAAATGGATAGCTGGGCAGAGAGCTGGTGAGGCGGTCAAAACTGCATGATAAATATATTTACCACATGGCTCTGCAATTTATCTCATGGATAGCACCTGTGTGTGTGTGTGTGTGTGTGTAATTGTATATTTCTATATACATAACATATATAGATAGCTTTATAAGACAAAGTACCCAAAGATCTAGATGAAGAAAGATGCATATTCTTCAAAACACTATATAATTTATTATGAATCATGTAGTAGATATTTAAAACATTTTAATTGTCGTGTTAAGAGTTTGGATCTAAAACCATTGTGGTAAAACAAACAGGCTTTTAGCTAATTTAAGTCAGAATAAAAGTAAGAATTTCAAAGCTACATTGTGGGAATAGCTCATAAATGAAGTATTTTTCCCCTTAGGGATATAATCAGACTGCAGAGAAATCCCTAACGGCAAGACATTCATAAATTAGGAGGGGAAATTGCTAAATAGCATCATAATAATGCTGGCTATTAAGCAAGGTCTGCTAAAAAACCTCCAACAACCCTGGACCATGTTTATGAAGTTGTGAATAAATCTGTTACAGAAATATTGAATTTATATTTAAGTTAAAAAACAGAGTAAGATCTTTTATTCCACACTTATAAGTTTGAATACACTTTCAGTTGCTCTTAGTTATCTCAAATTAAATCTTAAATTGAGCTTGTGGTTCTGTGAATTAATACTCTGGCCTTTCAGCTCTTTTGCTGAGGTCATTCAAATCTAATGGTAGAAATGGTCACGGGGTCAAGTATTGGTATGTAGAGTACAGACATGGTTTAATGATGCCAGCAGATGTTTGCATTCTGCATGTTGGAGTCATAATGCACTGGTGGGCTCTGTGAAGGCACTCGATTATCACATATTGTATCTTCATTCCATCTGAAATATGTGGCAGGAAATAAAAAAACACATTAAAATAAGGTGAAGGTTCTGCTTTAAACCAACAAAAATAAGAAAAAATTCAGAGTTAATTTTCTCCCTACTTTTAACTCGCCCCGTTGTGCCTAGTTACTGTAGAGTCTTAGAAGCATACATAAACTTACATAGATAGACTGCCATCAGCGAGATGCACTGGGGTATGTTAAAGGCTTGTGTACACTGTGCCTTAGTCCTCACTAAAGGGGTGTAAATTCTAGTGTGCACTAACTGGTCCTGATGGACCCTTTTGGTGTACACTAACAGTTACCCAGTGAACAGTAATGTAGTACTATTCGAAACTAGACTACTTTAACACTAGGAAACTGTTAGTGCATGCCTGCAGGGTGTACAAGGACCAATTGTATGCATGACACCCAAGTATGCATTAGAATTTACACCTCTGTAATGCAGACTAATGTACAGTGGAGATAAGGAGAACCTTTATTCTGAGAGTCTTTATTTTAGTATGAGTCAGAATTTACATATTTTAACTGTATTATAGTGATTTCCAATTCTCTATTAATGATGTAATTATATAAAAGATGCAAAGTATCTCTGAATATGGAAATATTAATAAGCAAGAATCCAAAAAAGAACTGCATAGTATCACTCTACTCTGTAATATGAACTCACGACTCTCTGAATATAAATACAACATATAAGAAGCTGCCAATTTTATTACTATTTATTTATTTATTTTGTTTATTTGTATTACCATAGTACCAAGAAACCCTAATCATGGACCAGGAAGCCACTGTGTTAGGTGCTGTGCAAATAGGGAACAAAAAAAGTCTAAGTATAAAACAAGAGACAACAAATGGATATAGATAGATGTTCTGTATGAGACTGTACTGATCTGCCTGATAGACAATGGTCTCTGTATATTAGCAGCCTAACCATAGTCAAGGTTTTTTTAGGTGTCATGGCAAAGGAGGGATTTGAAGGAGGATAGTGAGCTAGTTTTGTGGATGTTTATGGGCAGTGTCTCACAAGCATGAGCGGCAACATGGGAGAAAACATGAAGGTGTTTGAAAATTTAACAGGTAGGCTATGGAGGTTGCCATCATGGGCCGATTGGAAGTGAGCATTGACAGCTTGATAGGTAGGGTGGAGATTGACTTTGAAGGGTCTAGACCAGTGGTGGGCAACCTGCAGCAGGCAGCCCATCAGGGTAATCCACTGGCAGGCCGCCAGACAGTTTGTTTACATTTGCACGGCCGCCCACAGCTCCCATGGTTCGCCATCCCCGGCCAACGGGAGCTGCGGGAAGCAGCATGAGCTGCAGGGATGTGCAGGCCGCCACTTCCCGCAGCTCCCATTGGCCGGGAATGGTGAACCATGGGAGCTGTGGGCGGCCGTGCAAATGTAAACAAACTGCCTGGCGGCCTGCCAGTGGATTACCCTGATGGGCCGTGTGCTGCAGGCTGCCCATGACTGGTTCAGAAAGTGAATACAAGCAGCTTAGGTTTGATGCAATAGAGAAGGGAGAGACAGTGGAGAAATTCAAACCGGATGACATGGTCAAAGTGATGGGCTAGCTTGTTTGTTTGTTTTAAAAATAAAATAAAAATCAAGAAAACAACATATAACTTAAGGGCTATAAGCCTTTAGGGCTTGAGGGCTACAAAGCAAGGACTTTGTATATAGAGAATTGCAATCTTCATACTTTCCTGCTTGGTTTGGGATTTTTTTGATGTATGACCCTAACAAAGCATATTACCACAAAAAATCATTTGTTTTCCCATTCAGAGACATGTCATTCCCCCCATTTCCAAAATGAGGGTTATAAAGAGACCTCTGTAACCCTGTAGTGCTTTTAATACAATTTTGTTAAGCAACATTCCTAGGCAAAAATATTTGCCAAGTTTCAACCCGGAACAATTTTTTACAGCGGAATTTTAATATTCTTGAAAACAAGGTTTATAAATGAAATGCTGACAGAGCCTTATGTATAGCTTCTCCAAGGGATGACATTATAATACATATGGGCAACTCAACGAGATATTTACTGTTCTCTTTTATATGTTAACTGTCATCTTTCATAGTCCGTCAATGCCATCTTTCTGTTTGATGCTCAATAAAAATAATCATGAACAGCCATTACAATTGTTACTAAGAATATAATGTTAGCATCTCTTTTGAATGTACTACATTTGCAAGATTGCACATCATACCTCCATTTTGTAATAGTGAGTCTGTTGCACCCCTGAAAGGGGCCTGACCCTGCCAGGTGCTGAGCACCTTTCACTGCTACTGAACTCATTGGGAGAGATGGACACTCAGCAGGATCAAACAAAAAGTGTGGTTCTCTGCTCCCCCCCCCCCCAACAATACTTCAAAATCATGGAATCATAGAAGTGTAGGACTGGAATGGATCTCAAGAGGTCATCTAATTCAGTCCCCTGCACTCAAGGCAGGACTATGTAATAATTAAACCATCCCTGACAGGTGTTTGTCTAGCCTGTTTTTAAAAACCTCCAATGATGGAGATTCCACAATTTCCTTAGATAATTTGTTTCAGTGCTTGACTACCCTGACAGGAAGTTTTTCCTAATGCCAACCTAAACCACCCTTGCTGTAATTTAAACCCATTGCTTCTTGTCCTATTCTCAGAGGTTAACGAGAACATTTTTTACCCTCCTCCTTGTATCAGCCTTTTATGTTCTTGAAAACTGTCATCATGTCTTCTCTTCTCCAGACTACAGAAACCCAATTTTTTCAAACTTTCCTTGTAAGTCATGTTTTCTAGACCTCTAATCTTTTTTTGTTGCTCTCCTCTGGACTTTCTCCAAGCTATCCACATCTTTCCTGAAATGTGGCGCCCGAGCTGGACGCAGTAATCCAGCTGAGGGTTTATCAGCACAGAGCAGAGCAGAAGAATTATTTCTCGTGTCTTGCTTACAGTACTCCTGCTAATGCATGGTATCTTCTTACTCAGCTGATCTGCTCCTAGTTTGTATTCAAAGTTACCTCTGCTTTACTTAAGGGGGAAGAAATGTTTATACTATTGTTTACTACCTGCTAGCACTGCAGCACTTACACACCTAGAGTATTTGAGAGGAAACTGGAGTCTATTCTGGCTTTTACATCAAAACAAATTGTTAACTTAGCTCCAGTTCCAAAGCCAAGTTCTATCTTCAGTTTCACCTCTGCAATATTGTTGTACACAAATGCATGAACCAGTAGAGAGCCCCAATCTGACTGTCAGTTCCCTAGGGAAGTTTGCTGTACTGCTATTTAGAAAAAAAAATCTTTTTACCTCTGAAATGAACAAAGTTGATCTGAAAGACCTTGAGACAATCTAAGCAAGAATCAGCACAGTGTCATTAGTAAAGTGAAATGTGAAACTGCAGTTGAACCCGTCTTGCTGCCATATTGTGTGTTATGGTGTGTGTGCGTGTGTGTGTTCTGAATTTGGTTCTTCCATATTGTATGCTCGGTTGCTCTAGGGTTACTTTCAAATAAGGTTACAGTAATCCAAAGCACCCAGTGCAAATTAAGTCCATTAGCAGCATGCCCTTTGTAATGTGAAATCTGGGCAACCAAATGCAGCATTTTGACAATGCAAAAGGTTGTACAGTAGTTGAAATGATTTTGTGATTTTTTTTCTTTTTCAAACACATAATGATTAATTCTGTGTTTACGAATCCTATAAAGTAGGAAAATATAACCTAAATGTGTAAGTGTTTTTAGAGATGTTTCAAGAAATATCGCCAGAACATTAGTGTCCTCTAAATGTGAATACATACTTCAGAAGCTGTAGATCTGATGCAGTTCAAGTATGGCAAGAGATGCAGGATAACGATAAATGGCACTTACATTCTTCTTTAGAATCCATTTGAGCTGTAGGGTCAGTTTTTCAAAAACTCTGGCTCTGCTCATGAAAATGTGTGCATGCTTATAAACTTGATTTGTAATCACAAAATGCACTTGGACAGTGGGTGTTAATGTTTTGCATGTACAAATAATGGAGTGCAGATCAAAGCAGGAATCTGGCTCATAACTTGTCAGAAGAAGGTACAGTTGAAAAAAGTCACTTCATTTATTATATAGCTTTTGTTTGTTTTCAGTCTATTGCATTACAAATAAGAATATAAATACATGTTGCCATAAAATGGATGATTTTTGAAAAAATTACTAGGGAATCATTTCTTTCACCCTCCAACAGGAGATCTACAAGGTCACCAAATTAAACCTTTGTGTAATCCAAAAATTGGACGTTAGTACATCCATTTTCCTAATGCAATTTTTGCAATACCTATTGGTGCTGACAGTTTTGGTCACATATCTCTATTGTGCTGTTCAGTTTTATTTGACAGTGCAGAATGGCATCAGTGTGTATTGGAGGTAACATCTGAGCTGTGTCTGGTCTCTTGGGATAACTGTAGTACTCTACCTCCTTGCGATCATAAATGGATGTTTCTGTCATTCTCTAAGATTTCCTCCTGGGTTAGGCATCTTTTCTTTAATTATTAATCAAAAGCACTGTAATGATCACTGCAAACAAATGTATCACTATATTGAAGCACGCATTTTAGATGAAAAGGAGGACTTGTGGCACCTTAGAGACTAACAAATTTATTTGAGCATAAGCTTTCGTGAGCTACAACTCACTTCATCGGATGCATTCAGTAGAAAATACAGTGGGGAGATTTATATACACAGAGAACATGAAACAATGGGTGTTATCATACACACTGTAATGAGAGTGATCAGGTAAGGTGAGCTATTACAAGCAGGAGAGCCGGGGGAGTGGGGAGGGGACCTTTTGTAGTGATAATCAAGGTGGGCCATTTCCAGCAGTTGACAAGAACATGTGAGGAACAGTGCGGGAGGGGGGAGAGGGGATAAACATGGGGAAATAGTTTTACTTTGTGTAATGACCCATACACTCCCAGTCTTTATTCAAGCCTAACTTAATTGTATCCAGTTTGCAAATTAATTCCAATTCAGCAGTCTCTCGTTGGAGTCTGTTTTTGAAGGTTTTTTCTTGAAGAATTGCCACTTTTAGGTCTGTAATCGAGTGACCAAAGAGAATGAAGTTTGAAGATTGAAGTCCCTCTGGTTTTTGAATGTTATAATTCTTGACATCTGATTTTGTCTATTTATTCTTTTACGTAGAGACTGTGCAGTTTGGCCAATGTACATGGCAGAGGGGCATTGCTGGCACATGATGGCATATAACACATTGGTAGATGTGCAGGTGAACGAGCCTCTGATAGTGTGGCTGATGTGATTAGGCCCTATGATGGTGTCAGTTGGCAACGGACTTTGTTGCAAGGATAGGTTCCTGGGTTAGTGTTTTTGTTGTGTGGTGTGTGGTTGCTGGTTAGTATTTGCTTCCAGTTGGGGGGCTGTCTGTAAGCAAGGACTGGCCTGTCTCCCTAGATCTGTGAGAGTGATGGGTCATCCTTCAGGACAGGTTGTAGATCCTTGATGATGCGTTGGAGAGGTTTTAGTTGGGGGGCGGAAGTGGCTAGTGGTTAGTGGCGTTCTGTTATTTTCTTTGTTGGGCCTGTCCTGTAGTAGGTAACTTCTGGGTACTTTTCTGGCTCTGTCAATCTGTTTCTTCACTTCAGCAGGTGGGTATTGTAGTTGTAAGAACACTTGATAGAGATCTTGTAGGTGTTTGTCTCTGTCTGAGGGGTTGGAGCAAATGTGGTTGTATCGTAGAGCTTGGCTGTAGACAATGGATCGTGTGGTGTGGTCTGGAGGCATATAGGTAGGCATAGCGGTCAGTAGGTTTCCGGTATAGGGTGGTGTTTATGTGACCATTGCTTATTAGCACCGTAGTGTCCAGGAAGTGGATCTCTTGTGTGGACTGGTCCAGGCTGAGGTTGATGGTGGGATGGAAATTACACAAAGTAAAACTATTTCCCCATGTTTATTCCCCCCTTCCCCCCCCCCCCCCCCACTGTTTCTCAGACGTTCTTGTCAACTGCTGGAAATGGCCCACCTTGATTATCACTACAACACTCTCCTGCTGGTAATAGCTCACCTTTCCTGATCACTCTCGTTACAGTGTGTATGGTAACACCATTGTTTCATGTTCTCTGTGTATATAAATCTCCCCACTGTATTTTCCACTGAATGCATTCAATGAAGTGAGCTGTAGCTCACGAAAGCTTATGCTCAAATAAATTTGTTAGTCTCTAAGGTGCCACAAGTCCTCCTTTTCTTTTTGCGGATACAGGCTAACACGGCTGCTACTCTGAAACGTGGCATTTTAGATGGTAAACTAGTAGTATGCTTGTAGCAAGATTTTGATGGAACTAAAGAAGACTGGAGAGGTTTTTACAGCACAGTTGAGAAGATTGTGATCTTGTGTGCTTATCTGTCTATTCTGCATCTGTGTGATACGATAATCAGTATCACATCATAATTTATGTATTTTCTTGCTCCCAAAAGAGGAAAAAAACCCTGTGTGGTAGGTAAGTTTTATCCACCTAAAAGTCTGTGACAGAGCTAGGAATGGAACACAGATCTTCTAAATTTGAATCCAACCACTATACAGTACAGTTCAAGATTGAACTAATCCTGTAGCCACTGGTGTTAGTTGATCCTAAATTAATAAATTATGTTGTATTTGAATGACCATGTATTACATTTATAGAACCAGGCTTTCACAAGCGGCATCTGAATTTGTACATGTGTCTTTCTGTGCACAACTCTGTAGCTCAATCTCTCAACACTCAACTTGCGTGTGCACATGGGTTTAGGGGCCATGTGAAACACAAGCAATTTGAGCGATATTTGAAAACTATGTCTGTATTGAACTCAGTCACATCTACACGGTGATATGAAACAGAGCCAACCTGCTATAGCCAGCCTGGAGCCACTCTGTGCTCCCTACTGATATGTGGGTTTTTTAGACAGTGGATTCATGTGGTTTGTGGACCCAGTGGCCAATCCTCCAGCCCTATCTTCCACAGGCAACCTCATCACGATGTACACCCAGGGAGTGGGCCATCACGGAGCTCAACTCTGTACTATGTAAGGAATTGCAGCACCCACAGAATAGCCTTCCTATAGCCAGCCTCCTCTCCCCAAACATGGCAAACCACCATACTTCTACTGGCTGCCTTTAAGGTAGGGAAAGGATTTCACCATTAAAAATGCTACATGTTATTTTAAAAAGAAACAGTGTCGATATAGGAGACATAATAGTCACAAGGAAACAAGAGCCAGGGATTTATTTAATTTAAAGTCTCCCCTCCCAGTATTAGCTTAATTGCAGTCTTCGAGATGTGGAGCTATCTAAAAAATAGCTAAGCCCAAACCTGAACTCCTTGTCTATTCAAGACATCCATTTAAAGCCTATAACGTAAATGTAACAGACATTTTTCAGATAAAACTCTTAATAAGAGTTGGGATTAAATGGATGTCTTAGATAGACATTGTTACTGTCATAAATATTAGACTTATTAAAGTGTATTGTACAAACTACTACAAATCAAATGATATAAATGCTATTTATTGAACTTTAAAAACCATAATCTATTTCAGTGCTTGCTTAGCAATGTGTCATGTTTCTCCTTGAACTTCTTGCTATAGATGTCATCCTGTACAGAAGTCAAAACATAAAAATAAGGCTAGCTTGCAAGTCTAGCCCTACAGCAGCCATGGAAGGAACTGGTGGAACGAAACTACTAGCATAAGAACAACAGTTTTTACCTGTGTATTCACTTCAGACTGACTCTTGCCAATTTTCTATCTCCTGCAGCAAACCACTTGCTATTGTAATAGTGTATTTGTAACTGGAATGTTAGATATGCAAAGATTTCATTAATGCCAGTCCAGAATCATAAAGTAGGAGTTGCTGAATCCAGCCCATCCTCCTAGAGATTGAGCATGCCACTCTTCAGTTCATCTGGAATCTTCCAGCATAGGAAATTGAGATTGAGTTTTTCAAAGCACCCTAGGGAGTTAGGCACCCAAGTGCTGTTGAAATGTAATGGAACCTGGTGGCATTACTCCTTTAGGCCTATTTGAAAATTCCATATCCTGAAGTACTAAAATTATCCCAAACTCAGCTTTCCTGCCCCCAGTCAAAAAATGAAGTGTTATTTCAGGGAAGATCTTTTCAAAATGCTTTTTATATTATCTAGTGTGCACAACTTTGAAAAGATTGAAATACTGTTACATTTAGGGGAATATAACCAAAATATAATGAAGAATAGATTTAGAATTAGAATCTCAGATTTAACCTCTTGGCCTTAAAGAATGTGCAGGTTCAACCTAGATTTTTCTGTTGTTACATGACTCAGCCCAACCTAAATGCCCTCACCTTTATATCATAGGAGCTAGAGCCAGGTGATAGTTATAAAGATTTTGGGAGACCTGATGGGGTAAGGAAGTGGGGCTGTCCAGAAGAGATTTAAACAAATAAGAATGGTAAAGTTAGCTTGTGAGTTAGAATCTCGACTAATTCTGCTCTTATTTACACTAGTGAGCAAGAGCATCTCCACAGAAGTCACTCTGGAGTTACAGAAGTGTAAAACTGATTTAAGCGAGATCAGCGCAGGCTACTTGTAGAAGATGATCCTAATAAATTCATGCTAGATTTTTCTCTATGGCTCATCTTTAATTTCTATTCCACATAATGCACTTAAGTGGTGTTATTCTAGAAGGATTATTAAACTGAACAATGAAGTATAAATTGCGTATTCAGAATATTCTATTGATTATTGGGGGGAAATGACCTTATATGAGTCCATGAAAATGGAGAGCTTTGTGTGGCTATAGGACATTAATCTTTTTTAAAAGTGCATAACTCTTGAGTTCTAAATCTGTTTCAATGAATAAACCCTTGAGCTATATCTATTTGCATAAAACATGAAAGATGCTAACTACTGCAATTGAGCTCATGGAAACAGTAAGCATCCAAATTACAAGTATACTTAAAAGGTCCCTTGTTTTCAAAAATCAGGAGACACACTAAATGGATATCATAACAATGTGTGTGGAAAACCACATTCCTTTTTAAATTGTATTGTAGAGTTGTTGAATAGCTATAGATATTCCATGGGACATACTATTTCACAGATCTTGTAATCAGCTAGCAATTCTAATTGTTAATCTCCTTCTCAAACTTGTCCAGAACATACCAACATTCTTGTTACCAGGGGGATTAAATTAGGCAGAGTCTCATGATGACTATTGTGGGGTATGGGTTTAGGTGCCGTGGTAGAGCTCACCTCATGGAAAAACCCCACAGAATGATCATCAGTATCATCAATATTCCTTCACAGGAGTACATTCTGGGCACACCCAGGAGAAGCAATTTGAAATGGACTGAGGTTGCATGATTCAAATTCCTGTACAGGAATTGGATCACAAGTAGGGTTGCATGAGTGATCGTTTTCCTCTGTTGCTGGTAAAGAGGAACTCCAGAGCGTGAGAGACTGAAACAAAGAGAGACCAGGTGGATGAGGTAAGATCTTTTATTGGGGCAACTTCTGTTGTGAAAGAGACAAGCTTTTGAGCTCTTCTTCAGAGTACCTTTTCCAGAACACTCTGTGTAGATCAAAAGTGTGTGTGTCTTTCACTGACAGAAGCTGGTCCAATAAAAGATATCACCTTACCCAGAGTCTCTCGGGGATCAACATAGCTACAACACTCATCCCAGTATTCTGGGACCAACACGGCTACAACAGCACTGCATGAAACGAAGAGAGCAGAATGAAGACAGTGACATTAAAATAAAATATTGGGGACAGGGAGAGACTAATATCTAAAGGATGAGAGACAGACATGAGAAAAATCACATCGGGATGAAAAAAATCATTGGTGAGGGAATGTAGAAATCAAGGGGGAAAGAGGTAAATGCTAATGAAAAGCCCAGTTTTGAAAGCTGAATGACAAAAGGCTAAATCAGAATTTATTTGCCTGAAGTGAGTATTCATGGTCCTAACACACATGTAGATACCTAATCACCTGGACTGGAAATTTGTGACCAGTAACGGAACTGATATACGTCAAAACATACCTCCAAAATATTGGAATCTTCCCTTGTCTATTTGAGAGAGGATGTGAGGGAGATTCCTTCCACCTGGATAAAACTGAAATTAAAGCCCAGATTATACAATGAGAACCTAAGAAATTGCAAAATGCATTTCTTTACTCAGAAAAAGCATAAAGGAGCATGGGGAATCTTGTGCTATATGTAAATTGTTTCATTGTACCTGGTAAATATAACATGAAAAACTTGAGACTTGTAAAATGTCACCTGCTCTTATCAAGCTTCATAGAGATTACCTTTTAAAAGAAGTTTCATTTTCATTTCCTCCAACATTTACTGAAGTGAACGAGGGCCGTGACTCCTTTATTTCCTAATCCTAGCTAGCAACTTGCTTTTTTCTGTGTTTTATGTCGTTTCATATGACATTGCATCAAGGCAATTCAGTGTGGCATGCAGTTGAACCAAAAGCAATTTAAGTAAAAAATGGACAAATATGGATGTCATTTATAAAGCTTGTTCAAAGGCCTTTGACATTGCTCAAAACCTGAGCACTCTTGAGGTGCAGCGAGATATTTTTTTTTCCTCCTTATTTCTGAGCCAAACTGTGGTGCTTTAGTAGAGCTCTGCTCAGAGAGTAACAGAAGCAGTTCCTACTTAGAAACAATTCTCCCTTAAAAAAAAAGTGTTTTATTTTTTATTATTTTTAGAAAGTTTTCAAAAGAGAAGTTGGGAGCCAACATACAAGATGTAACTGTAATTGCATTAGATAACCTGCCTTGTAGATTAAAAGCCAAATGTCTTGCTATATACATTTGTTGAAATCTAAAACTCTTCCTAGACTACAAAGCCGGAAAATAAAGATTTTTTTTTTCTTTGCTGGCATGTCTTCTTTTAGATCGCAGACCTGTTTTGATCATGCCCTTAATGCTGGTTATTTGTGTAGCCTTGTTTTCAGTATTATACAAGGTTAAAGAAAAATGAACACAACTGAGTCTCAGTGGCTCTCTTCGTTTCAGGCTAAGTCCTGGCTGCTAACAGAGTGCAAGTTGTACCCAGTGAATCTAATTGTAAAAGAAAGCCCACACTTAGAGAAGACACTTTTCATAAGATGCTGGAAACCTATTTGTGAGACCACAAACTGCAAGATAATGTTACATATTGGAAAAGTTTTGTACAGGCTCTGGCTCTTTAAGGGAGCATACTCAAAGGAACTCAGAAACCATTTCCTTTGCCAGAGCACTGAAGAATTTCTTTGAGGGGATAATTCACCAGAGGTCTTCAGATTAATTCAAAGTGACAAATACAAAAATCTGATTTACCAATTTTTCTCAAGGGTGGGAGAATTTTTCCTTCTTTCTCACCCTAACTGTGCAACTCGCTAGATTCATCTGTTCCGTATTTGGAGTTGCAAGAAACGTTAAATCTTCCCTAAATCAAAACAAATGTATTTAATCTTGCTTTTGATTAAAAGATTGTTGTAAAGCAAACATCCTTGTGTGAAAATGCAACAGATACATAGTTGGTAAGTTTACGTCCACAGCTATAAACACTTTTTCCCCTAGAGCCGGGGGGGGCTGTTAAGCTTTTGCAATAAACATTATTTATGATTGTTAATTGAAGTGCATTCATAATTGCCAGTGCATATTTATTTTGTCATTTAATTTTTTTCTGTCTTTGTCTCTTGTCTTGGCAATGAAGGGTCATAGCAAAAGTGTGCCATGGGAACTGTTTTCATTAAGAAACTATATTGTCAATGGCAGGGACAGTTTATAAATAAAATTATTATAACTTTTATATTGTCCTCTCAGAGAAAAAAAGTCAGAGTCATTAAAACATTACTGCACTGTAGTGAGAAAATGGGCTTAGGGATTGCCTTCAGTATGTTTTGTTAATTAAAGAATTTGTTTTAATATCAAAAATAGAGTCATTATAGCTTCTTGAAACAACAGTTAAAATACTGTAGTTACTATCCTTACTTAACTAATAATTTATCTTGATTCTAGATCATTATCTATGCTTTTGTCTCCAAAATAATACAAAAAAATCCTATCAGTAATAATACCTAATTTCTTTAATAATATCCCTTGCATATTATATATATATATATATATATATATATATATATAGTGCTTGCTTTCTGCAGGATTCAAAAGTGCTTGCCAAACGTGATAAACTGCTATGCACACCGATACAGGGGATTGCTTCACACACCGCTTTAATTCATGCCGTCCCTTCTGGAACAAAGCGACGTCTAAGAGTTCACGCAGGCGCTGCCTACCTAGGCACCCCAAATTTGGGTGGCATTGCAAACCCATACACCAGGCTGCAATGCCTCTCACTCAGGTTTGGCCTGGCTGCCCCCTACCCTACCTGCAATGCTGGAGGGGTGACCAGGCCAAATTTGAGTGAGTGGCATTGCATCCAGTCGGGGCCAAGGGGGAAGACTGGGCCCCCTGCCACCATCCCCACCCTACCCCCGATTGTACCCTGGGTGCATAACACCACACCACAACACTTCAGGAAAAGGATGAGAGACTATCTAGTCCAATTCAAACTGTCCACGAAATTTAGGGGTAGGCACTGTTGAATGTAATACAAATAGAGAATAATTACTAAGTAAATACTTTGTAACTAGTGCATTTATGTTGCTAGAATTGTAAACATACTGTGTGATGTTTAGTACTTCTTCCCACATAGAAAACTGGGGAATTTTGCCTGAACTTCCTGCAGTTTTCCCCTTCAGCTGCTAGGGGCTGCTGTGTCATAGGCAGCCGTAGCAGGTACCTGCAATACTGGGGCACCCCTATATGCTCTGAAGGGCCAGAGCCCTGGAGCAGATATAGCACCAGAAACTGCTTTCTTCTCTGAACTCTGCAGCTACAGTCTTGCCAGCCCTCATCACTGCTACCACCACCAAAGTGCAGCGAGAGGAAGTTTATGGAGGTTGGAGCCAAGGGAAGCCCCATCCTGTACAGAGAGTTGAGGTTGAGGGAGTAGGAAGATGCAGGATCCTGGCAATGAGAGATGGGGAGCATGCTATGCAGTGAGAGGGAGCAAAGTTGGGAAACAGGTGCCCAGGGTAGCTGTGTCCTGCATTTTTTGTGCATTGCATTCTGCATAGATTTAAGATTATGACCGTTACAGTTTGAAAATTGATACACATTGGGGACCATCATGTTGAAAAGTGTGTTTTTTAAATATATATATATTTATATCTCCTTATTTTAGATCAATCTTGTGAGATTTTGTGGGTCTGACTCTCTCAAGCAAAGACATCAAGCAAAGGCTTAACATACACCCACAACATTCATTGGTCAGGCTGATGACACTCTCATTGTAAGAGCACAGCACATGCTCCCTCCCCAGTGCAGGGCCAGCCTAGGTACTCTACTTGAAAATTTCTTGTGTTGCCTGAGAACCAATTGCAAGGTTACAATTACTCCCTGCTGGACAGAGCCGCACAATGGGAGGAGGTGGACATGGGGTTGGAAATGCATTGTCAAATGGTAGTCAGTGGTTCAGTGGCAGAACATGGAGTTCTAGTCTCCTGCTAAGACCATACTCCCTCTTCTAAATGCACAGGAATCTAAACCCATCCTATGGTGTGGAGGTATCTACAACTGTACAGTGTATTGAGACCATTAGGTGTAAGGACTGTGTTTTAAAAATAAAAATCTTCTCCCAGGCCTGTAAATAAAACGGATATGCACGTCCAGCCTCAGGGCTGGTTAGAGAGCATGGCCTCATGTTTACTACCAAGAAAGTTTAAAGAGCAAAGCCCGTTGAAAGACCAAATAATGTGTGAGTAAGTTACACTTTGGTATATCATTTCTAATTCATTGCACTAAGCATGCATTACCATTACTAATATATTTAATGGAGTGTATTATTTTATTGTAGCTAGTTGCTATAACAGTAAGTTTAAAACATGATAAACAAGAAGAAATATGAGGTAGTATGGGATCAGATCTGTTTGCCTTACATTTGTTTTGTCAACTTGCATTCATCTACTTGATGTTTTGTTTGGTGGGCAATCATCAAGGCGTGAAATAGCTGCCTTCCCATGTTACTAAGGCGTGTAAATTTTGCTCTGGGAATGAGTTTATTTCAAACAACATTTGTAATCATTGTGCATTAGCAGCACTCGCCTGGGAAGAACACATGAATGAAATGTTATAGTTCTTGCCGATGACATAATTGAAGTCATTTACTAATATGTGGCAGGGATGCCATTTAAAGTATGGAATAATGATAAAAAAATCTTACATAAGAAAGTTAGCAAATCAAAGTAATTGAGGAAAAATAATTCAGTAATGCTGTCAGGATGTTGATGCAAATGAGTATCATTAATGGATTCTCTGAACACAAAGGCTGTTGTATCACAAAGGCTGTTGTATATTCTCCTGTTGCCATGAGCAAATTTTTTATGATTATTTTATATGTTTGATTTACTGACCTTTCAAAAAGTTCCCTATATTGGCTTCTATTTTTAATTTTTCTCTCAAGGACTCAATCCTACCAGTGTTCTTACTGTCCACTATGCTCCTAATGTCAGAGCAACACTGAAAGCATAATTACATTTCCTAATTATGTGTAATTAAGCAAAACCCAGATGATGTATTCAGTGAGCTCTTGGAATAACCAAGGTTCAAGGACTTCCGGAGTTTTGTAATATTCTTATAAATAAGCACATTACACTGTTAAAGCCAAGTTACAATTTTGTGCAGTGTGCTCTGTAAACCTGCTTAAAAGCTGAAATATACAGTATTCATTTCTTTAGCTGAGTAAGGATATAGTTGAGATTTTCTGCATCCCTTTTTTTTTTTTTTTTTTTTTGTAACTGGGTTTTAGATTTGTCATACTTAGCAGAGGAAAAGGGACTCTAAACTCAGCACCATAAAGTTCTGGATGCTGACAAGCTAAGTGATATTTATTTTTTCAAACCTTAATCCTTTTGAAACATGGAGAAATAAATACATCTGCTTATCTAGCACATGCCTGAGACTGAAAATAAATTCTTATTTTTCTTGTAGTCCTGTTCCAACAGTCTACAATGAATAATTTGGGCAGTCTCACTGAATATAATAGGAAGAGCTTCTTTATTACCAGTGATAATTATAAAGCTCATAATGGGAAACCTCCAAAGCCCTACCATCAATCAAGGAAAATAAACAATGGAAATTGATAGGTATATAAAAGTGAAAATGGCTAAACCACATGTGAAAATGCAATAGTTTTTGCAAGGTTATAAATCATGGTGGAGTTGTAATTTTAAATGTAATTAATATTCTCAGATTAAAACATAACTTTGTGAGGTATTTAACAGACTTTTTTAACAGTGGGTAACTGGATGACTCAGAGCATTAGTAATGGGATTACGGAGACATTCACTTCTAGATCATTAGGTCAAATATGGCCCAAGTCAGTTGTGATTGAAAGTTATCATCTCTCAGCTGTTTGGTCTTTGCAAAAAGATTTATTGATCTCAGTCTAGACCTTAGCAGACAGAGGTCTGTTGGCCAAACTGAGCCCTGGTGCAAGCAGTTTCAACCTCACACAAATAAAGGGAGTTGTCCCGACTTGCCTCAAGGCTTGAATTTGGATGGATATCACAAAGCTGTCATCACAAATGCCATTAGCCAATACCCTTGTTGACGGTCACACAAGGGGAGCCAAGAAGCTTTGAGATGGAAGTACCCTCTCGAAGTGATCTCTCCAGATTAGGCTACAGTTGTGTGAGCAAAGAGCTTTTTCTTGGACTTTATCCTAGTCTTCCCTAACATTTTCATATTTTGGGAACATTGCATATGCTATTTTCTAAATAACTCTTCTAATGTATTCCTCAACATATAACTACATGCCCACGATCCTGACCTTGGTTGAATTCCACACAATAACATTGAACCCTTGTCGTAAAATTCTCCTATTTAGCAGGACAGAAATTATTTCAAAAGGGCAGCCATTCGTGTATGCCCATGTACATGTAGATAGAATAAAATGTGTATATATATGCAAGCATTTGAACAGTACAGTCCCTGTAATTGATAACAATGACTAGGTTTTTACCCCGAGCTTTACCATTGATCTGCTAAACTTTGGGCAGATCACATAACCTTTCTGAGACTCATTTCTTTGCATCTGTAAAATGGGCATAGTGTTTACAAGGGTGAATTAAGGTTTAAAATTAACCAGTGATTGCAAACTGCTGGGCCTAGGATTAAAATGCTTTATAATAGTATAATATATTATTGGCTGTTATTCATAATTACATAGAGAGTACAAACTGAAATTTTCTCCCCACAGAACATGTCAAGTAAGAGCAACAGAAAGGCAGTGTTCCCCAGAATGATTCAACTCTGCCATGGAGGGACCAGTTCTAGGTGTGAGAGGGTATTTAACTGAAAGAAAGGGTGCCAGTTCTAGGGATGTGTGTACCTCTTCCGCCAAGGACCCGTCGCCCGCTCGCTTCTCTTCATCCTTTCACCTCCCTCCATTGCTCGCCCTTACAGCTGGTAGAAAGTTGGAGGGCACAACCCTCTCACTTTTAAAAGTGATGGGGCCATGGCCCCTACACGCCTCCCCCGCTTCCAGTGCCCCTGCTTCTGGCCTTCAAGTCTGTGAGTGTATAAGGCAAGAACACCTGTTTTGCTTCTATACCATGTAAGCCTCCTTTAATCTTCTGTGGTGTCTTTTCCATGTTGCATAAACCCAGTGAGCCACATCAGCCATTGAAGTCCCAGCTCACACTGAAAGCAGGGCAGAGCCACACTCTCCTAGGTCAGGCTAGGGAGGAGTTGTGCCTCCTGGAAACAATGAAGTGTGCAGAGAAGTGTGCAGGCTACATCATGTAATAGAATGGTACAGCCTGCTCACTCCAATGTGCTCTGACCATTCTGTAGGCTAGTGCAGGTGGTGGGGCTGTTGGGGGGAGCACCTTTCATACTTCTATGCCAACTCAACAGACCCACATGTAGCCAAGTCACATATAGGTCCAGGTGTGGGTTTTTTCCTTCTTTCTTTTTTTTTTCCTTCTGAAAATGGCCATTAGCTTATAAGTGGACCTTATAAATGTGGAAACAGTGGAGATGAAGGGGCTGTGTGGATGCATTTTGTGTTGATAGAGTTGTCATTTCAGCCTGGTAATTTTTAACAATTTATCCTGTACCTGATGCATTGGTGAGGTTCTGCAATTTGTTGTTCTGTTTTTTTTTCTGTATTCCTGGCTCTGTAGAGCATGGCTGCTGACCATAAATCTGAAGGAGAATAGATTTCTTTGTCAAATAATACCCAAAATCAAAAGTATTTTCAAAAGCCCTGGAGTCCTTTGATCTGTTCAAACCACTAAATATTTTCCCACGACCCTTTATATTTTTCACTGTTGAAAGGTTAAACTAAGAAAAATATTTGTAAAGTAGCACTAACTTAATTTAACTTCTGCCAAATACGTTTCTGTAGATGCATTCTGTGTCCTGTTATCAATTTCACTTACTCTATTCACATGACAGAAAAGCTTTCTTAATTGAGCAAAGAAATGACATTACTATTATTCTGAAGTCACAAATGTGTCACTAAGTTTGCTGTAGCAGGCAAAAATATCTTATGTGTGAAGGAGACCTGTAATAGTAATTGTTCTTCCAAAAATATATGTGTTTCAACTGATTTACAACGTTCTTGAATAGTTAACTACATTGTACGCAAATGTTGTAGACTCCAACTTACTGTACCAATACCTTTTTGAAGGACTCTACAGTGTTGCTGTAAGGATTAAATGTCCTGCGGGGGATAAATGCACCAGAGAATGGAGGACAATAAATTGTTAGTTTTAAAAACAAACAGATATAGTGTAACAACTAAAAAGGTCAATATGTACCAAGGACCAGCATCTGTAGAATCAGAATGGTAATTTCAAATGGTCAGTATGGAATGTAAAGCTCCCTACAGTACCAAACTTATAAAAGAATCATTAGCCATTCTACACTTTAGCAATGAATATGAGTAAAAGATCAGTCCTATTCAAATAGCATTACTTGCTTTGTAAAATATTCATTTGATTAATATTTTAGTTTCAGAAAAGTGTGGGCAGGAAGAGAAAGTTCTTCTAAATGACCCCATTTGTGCTAATGTAACAATCTAATAAAAACTTTATTGGTTATGTTTGCATAATTTTAATTCAGTTTTTGATGTTGTATTAGGATTATTAAAACTGTTCAACAAAGTCATAATTCCTTTTGTTTTAAATTCAGTAGTACCTTGTGCTGTCATTTTGATAGTTGTGAAGAAGTCAATAACTTAAGAGACAAACTCTCAGGAAAGATTAGTTAAATGGGGCTGCATCTCTTCCCCCTCCTCCAATTTTCCCTTTTGTTCTTCTACATATGTTTAAAGATATTTCTGTTAATTTACAATTTGAAAGGTGGGTGAGGAGCAGAGAGTTTGAAAAATAGATTACTGTCTTCATTAATACAGGTTTGACCTACAAAGTCTTCACGTACTTAATGATTAAAAACCAAAGTACTAAATAATAAATTATAAGAATTTATAGGAGTCATCATCTTGAAATTAGCTTATTGAATGTTCTTATCATAATAAATCTGAGTGGGTGTCTAACTTAGTGTTAGCTGACTAAAATTATATGTTGAAGGCAGATTAAAAAAAAGAAAAAGAAAAAACTTTTGTTTCAAGACAAATGCTGTGAATTTAATCACAGTGACCTGAAAAGTGACCATATTTTGTTGTGTCTGCTTTGCAGAAACTTTGGCAAAATTGGTATTGGTGGGAGTAGAAGGAAGATTGATTTCAATTTGTGAATCTGGCAGACAATAAAAATTTTCTCTTGCAATTCAGTGATGTTTATGTTAACGCTTCTTACACTGACACAGGCAATCAAAATGCAGGAAGTAAGTGACAAAAAAATCTACGGTATCTGCACTTAAATCTAAGTATAGCGGATGTATTTGCCAAGCTTTTTTATATGACTGCAAAACAATCTCCCTCCTCTCTCTCCTTTTATCCTTCGGTATTGCTTATTGGGTAGAAAGGATTTTTTCCCCAGTTCAATTAAAATATGTTTCCCAGTACATATTAAAATGGATATGCCATACACTGATAGCCTGGAATTTTTGGAGATGGCAGCGTTCCCTGTAAAATTCATCTGTATATATGCAGTCTCCAGAAGAAAAAACCTACACCTAGAGGTATCCTCGAAAACAGTTTTTAATGATTTCATTTCAGTCCAGGCAACAAAGATACAGCATTGATCCCGCTTTCATCAAATGAACCGAGAGTTTTGCCATTAATTTAAAAGGAAGCAGAACTGGGCCTATTGTGAGGGCTTAAGCCCTGATCTGGCAAATATTTGGGCTAGGTCTACACTTGAAAGTTACATAAGCATAACAACTGTGGTCAGGAGTCTGAAAAAATACACCCCGATTGATGCAGCTATGCCAAAATAATCTCCAGTGGTGATGTCAGTAGAAAAGTGCTTCCGCGGGTTTTGGTGTTCCTGCATTGAGGGCTGGTCTAGAAAGTTAGGTCAACATAGCTGCATTGCTCGGTGTGCTGCAGCTGTGCATTGTAGCATTTCTAGTGTAGACATAGCCTGAGTCCATGTCTACACTACAAACTTGGGTGGACACAAGTTCCACCAAAGTTAATATTTTGCTTGTGCGATTTACACTATTCTTACTTTGTACTATAGACCAAACCTGACAGAAAAAACCCTTCTGTCATTGCAGGCTTTGTCTCCACTCTGGGGTTATGCAGCATAGCTATGCTGGATAGTCTCTGTATTGTAGACATACACTTCGTGAATTGTGAACAACCTCATTTATTTATATGGGACTACTCACCGTGTGTGAAATCTGCAAATCTCTGCAGGATTGGGGCCTTATTTTATAAACTGCCACTAGAAAACATAGATTTTTTTTCTCTTTTCCCCCCACAAAGAAATCTCTGGCTGACATTTATAAACAAGGAAGCAAGAGCTGCAAAAAATAAATTTGGCTCTCCACTCCCCACCCCACTCTCTCCCCCAGTTTCTAATTAATTAGAAGGAAATTATGCCTTCAAGAAAAGAGGAAAGTACCTTTGGGATTTTCACCAGGAAGAAATGGCACTTGTGGTTAAAAGGAAAACCTTTTTTTCAGTATTAAAAATTAATTAAAAATGGGATGCGCTAAAACTCAGTTTTTATCATTAGCTCCAATTCTGCAGTGCTAAGTGCAGTTGGCAAAATTTAAATTTTTCTGTGTCAACATAATTTGTGATTTATCAAAGTTTTGCTGCACAGATTCTTAATGCTGAAAGTCAGGCTCAGAGAAATCACACACCTCAATCATTTTCCTTTAAAAACTGATTGAGATAGTGTTCATCTCTGCAAATACTGATAAACTTGATTTTACTGCATGTTTCAGGGTATTCAAACACCTAGAATAAGCAAAGAACAGAGTATGCAAACAGAAATTAAGTGAAAACTTACAAAATGAAATTCACACATGCTGCATTTTTATCGTAATGTTAATGCTTATTTTCACCTGGAAGTGGCAAGTGGTACTAAAATGATCATTCTTTTATTCTATCCTGACCAACAAAGAAGTACACTGGGGGGAGGGGGGTCTTTAATCGATTTAAGTTACACAACTTCAGCGACATGAATAACGTAGCTGAAGTTGACGTATTTAGATTGACTCACCACGGTGTCTTCACTACGGTGAGTCGACTGCTGCCACTCCCCCGTTGACTCTACCTGCGCCTCTCGCTGAGCTGGAGTACAGGAGTCGACGGGAGAGTGCTCGGGGGTCGATTTATCACGTCTAGACTAGACATGATAAATCGATCCCTGCTGGATTGATCGCTGCCCGCCGATCCTGGGGGTAGTGTAGACATACCCTAAGATTGTGTCAGATGCTTGTGCAGGGATAGCAGCTTTCTGTGCTCTCTTCTCCACCCCTCTTTTTGCATACCTGCAGGACAGGGCTGCTCCTGTGCTTCTGTGAAGCTTAGAATGTAAGTGAAAGACCACAAAACTTCCTTTATAATAACCCATGTTTTTATAATGGAAGGTCAATTGTTTGGTTTTTGTTTTACACTCTTTTGCAAGGATCATTAACATTACTAATTTGTGTGTTACTTGTGCAAGCTTGACTCTACAATGTCTATGTATTCCAGATTTCTTGTCACTGTATATGCAGCTGTGTGGCTATGTAAGAATACAAGGTCATTTTCAGGTCACATATGTAGAAATAACAGTATTGCATTCACTCTGAATTAACATGATGTCCTATGAGATTTCATAGTAACTAAACTCCGTATGACCTATTAATACCAGAATTTGGGGGTTACCTGATGTTATGCTCTAGTACTGTGAGCTTTAGAATGGATGTAGGTGTTGGTCAGCTCAAGAGTATCCCCACTTTCAGGTTTTTTCCCCCTGCTAATTAAATATTTCATGACAAGGATTGGCTAAGTTGTTTTTCTCTGTTGTATTAAATCAGTTACATGAGAAAATTGCTGCTATAGAAGTAGGTATTTGCACAATTCTCACACAGAAGTCTGTGAAGAAGAGATGGGGGAATTTGTACATTTCACAAATCCTTTACACTTTGTTTCGAGGTCTAGATAGTGAATCAACTAAAATTTCAGTGAAAGTTAGAAAAAAATTATATAAGAAAGTACAAAAAGTGCAACCAACTGTTATTCTAACTCAGGGGTGGGCAAACTACAGCGTGCAGGCTGCATCTAGCCCACCAGCCATTTTAATACGGCCCTCGAGCTCTGGCCAGGGAGCAGAGTTGGGGGCCGCTCCATGTGGCTCCCAGAAGCAGCGGTATGTCCCCCACTCTGGCTTCTACGCATGGGGCAGCCAGGGGGCTCTGCTCCACATGCTGCCCCTGCCCCAAGTGCCACCCCTGCAGTTCCCATTGGCTGGGAATCGTGGCCAATGCGAGCTGCAGTGGTGGTGCCTGAGAGTGGGGCAGAGGGCAACAGACCCACCTGGCTGCGCCTCCGCGTAGGAGATGGAGCAGGGGACATGACGTTGCTTCCAGGAGCTGCTTTGAGGTAAGAGTCACTCAGAGCCTGCACCCCTGAGCACCCCCCCACCTGGTGCCCCTGCCCCAGCCCTGATCCCCCTCCTGCCCTCCGAACCCCTCGGTCCCAGCCCAGAGCACCTTCCTGAGCCCCAAACCCCACATCCCTGGCCCCACCCCAGAGCCTGCATCCCGCCCTACTCTGTGAAGCCTTCAGCCCCAGCCCAGAGCACTCTCTTACACGCCAAACTCCCCATCCCCAGCCCCACCCCAGAGCCTGCACCTCCAGCCAGAGCCCACCCCGCCCCAGCCCGGAGCCCCCTCCCACACCCTTAACTCCTCATTTCTGGCCCCACCCCAGAGCCCGCACCCACAGCTAGAGCCCTCACCCTCTCATGCACCCCAACCCCAATTTCGTGAGCATTCATGGCCCACCATACAATTTCCATGCTTGGATGTGGTCCTTGGGCCAAAAAGTTTGCCCACCTCTTTTCTAACTAAACAGAATGTGGTAGAAAATAAAATGAAATAAAATAAAATACAGGAACCAGTGACTAGACAGCTTGTTGTTCTGTTTTTTTTCACATCAGTGATGCCCTACTGTCCTGCAAGTTAGTAAAACCAAGACCACTTGTCATAGCTATAAGCTATCAATAAAAATTAATGTACCAGAGGGGATTGAAAGAAAAAAATGCACTTAAGTGTTTAGGGCCACCCATGCATCCTCTGTGTGTGTATTCTGGCAAGAGAGGTGATATTGTTGCTATGGTCAGCTGTTTAATGTTATTTTCCTAAGCAAATGCTTGTGTGTTCTGATCAAGGGCATTGGCAGTAAACCGGGACGCTGTGTTGAGGAAGAGGTGATTCTGAATGGTATTGAATATTGTGGAATTGGAGGTATTATGGGAGGGTGGTTAAGGACTTCTTTACTGAAGTTCAGTTCAAACATAGAAATTCCTTGTGAAGTGAAGAGGTATTGTTTAGGGAAAGTGAAGTTGTCTACGTGAAGGAGTTATTAATTTCAGAGAAAAAGAAAATGAAATTATAACAGAAACAAAAATCCCCGAAGAAACTTCTTTTATTCTGGGATGGTTTTTTGTATGTAGGGTAGTAGAGGTCAATAGAAATCATTTACATCAAATTTGAGCTAAGGAACAATTGACTGTGGAGCCCATTATAAGAAATCAAAATGTAATCATTTGATCACTGCCTTCAAACAAGGAAGAAGGAAGATTGTTATTAAATGTAAGACTGTATATTATATGCAGGGTGTGATGTGGTTTGATCACAGAGATCCCCTTGGGACTATCACCTGATGTGCTGAAACTACCTCCAAGCCTGTTTTCTCTGATGTCTTGGGACTCCAAAGCCCTGTCTTGTTGAGCCAGGTACATTAGCCTGCTGCAACACAGATCCAGGGTCTGAACCATGCCTCCAAAACTGCAGACTAACTGAAAACAGCTCAGCAAGTACTCTTGTCTCCAGCACCCAGATACCCAGTTTCCAATGGGATCCAAATCCCAAATAAATCCATTTTACTCTGTATAAAGCTTATACGGGGTAAACTCATAAATTGACCACTGTCTATAACACTGATAGAGAGAGATGCACAGCTGTTTGTTCCCCCGGGTGTTAACCACTTACTCTGGGTTAATTAATAAACAAAAGTGATGTTATTAAGTATAAAAAGTAGGATTTAAGTGGTTTCAAGTAATAACAGACAGAACAAAGTATTTCACCAAGTAAAATAAAGCAAAAACACGCAAGTTTAAGCCAAATACATCAAGAAACTGATACAGGGAGTATCTCACCGTCAGAGATGTTCCAATAAGCTTCTTTCACTGACTAGACTCCTTCCTAGTCTGTGCCCAATCTTTGCCCTGGTATAGTTCTTGTTAGTTCCAGCTCAGGTGGTAACTAGAGGATTTCTCATGACTGGCAGCACCTTTTTTGTTCTGTTCCACCCCCTATTATAGTTTTGGCACAAGCCGGGAATCTTTTGTCTCTCTGGGTTCCCGCCCCGCCTTCTAAATGGAAAAGCACCAGGTTTAAGATGGATTCCAGTACCAGGTGACATGGTCACGTGTCCTGTGAGACCCCTAGCCTCCATTCTTCCAGGCCTGATTCACAGGAACACAGGAAGGCTTGCAAGTAAACAGACCCATTTACAACCAATTGTCCCAATCAATGGGAGCCATCAAGATTCTAAACCACCATTAATCGCCCGCACTTTCCATAATTACAATAGGACTTCAGACTAATACTTCATATTTCTAGCTTCAACCTTTTAATTGTACATATCAAAAATGCCATTTTCATTCTTTCTAGAAGTGGAAAGAATGGAAGGATAGCAATAGAACGTACCCTTTGGGTGCAAACTATTTAGGGTGAAGGACTCAGACCCCACCAAAGACAGTGTGATTAACAAAACTGAAATCATAACAAAAGAATGTTCTGCAACTACATGGTGCCTGGCTGCACCTAAAGGAAGAGCCAGGCTTAACTGATCATGAAGCCCAGCTGGGCAGGAGCAGGCTGGTTAGTAAAAAAGCCAGGAACTGGTACAGAGAAGAGAGCTGCAGGTAAAGAGTCTACAGTCACTCTCTCGGAACAGAGAGGAAACCCAGGTGAAAGAATGAGCCCTGAGACCCTTGCCCTGAAAGAAGGGTCAACCCAGAGATGGGTTACAGGGAAGAAAACAACAATGTAGAAGGAGGGCCTGGGTTCCCCTGCCAGCCACCGGAAAAGGGGCACAGGACCTTGAGATGTGGAATGCAAGACCATCTGCGATGGTTGGACTTTGTTACCTTGGAAGGGGAGGACTATATAGTGACCTAGCCAGAGAGATGAGTCATGAAGAGGGAGCCCCCTGAGTCACGGAGAAAGAGAGGGCCCACAGCACAAGCCACAGAGGGAAAGGGGTGCCAGATGGGATGAGAACTATTTCCCAGATCCAGCCACAAGGACATTCGCCCACAGTGAGTGGAACCTCTTGACAAGTAGATAAAGGAGAGGTGAGAGATGTACAGCCTAGATAACATATCTCTGTGGTACAGTCCCACTGTTTTGAGAACCATCACCTCCTGCTAATTGAATCGTTTAAAGTTCAAGTAAATACTGGTTGGTTTTGGTCATTTGGAATTATACATTTTCTTATATAGAGTAATCAGGTACGTACTGCATTTTCAGAGGGAGAAATCATATACTTTGTGGTCTTGGAGGGGTCAGCATAATAATTAATAATAAAAATGTATCACACACACAAATACACACATTGCTGGCACCAGTTCCAGGTAATGCTGCAGATTATAAATAATTGAATAATGTATTTGAAATGCCTCATTCAAACTGTGATGTGATCAACATCTAATGGACATTTGGGAAAACCTTTGAGCTTCTACTTTGGGTCTTTCCACAGTCCAAGGAATACAAAAGAGACCTGCAATCAGCTAACTCCAAGATTTTGAAGAGAAAATAGAAAAAAATAGTCCAATATAAATCTTTTGTATCTGTGGGAAATACTATATATTCTAACAAAGTTAGTAAACCAGGGATTGTCTCAAAGTTACAAAGTGCAGGTGCAGATCTGGATTTCAAACATCTCAACATTCATACTTTGCTAAGCAGAATTTTTTCATGTTCAATCTTGTTCTAAAGAGAATGAGGCCATTTACTTCAAAGGGGTGAGAACTGAACCCATTTTCTCTTGTTGTAAAACAAGGGATGGTATTATTAAATTTGGAGGAGAAAATAATCCACCTCTGTCAATATGAATTAAACAACTTAAGTGTGACACATATTGGGAGGGAAATATTAAAAGTAGGACTGTGATCTGGTCATTGGTGTTCACAACATTTTAACATTGTGTGAAAAGTGTGTTATGCATTCTTTTTCTTCAGTTCATTGTGTTTTGGTATCAGTGACAGGGACCCTACTTTGCAAGCCTTTCTAATCATTTATTATTCTCTATGTGAGAAAGTGTTTGCTACTATCTTTTCTTAATTAGTATTTCTTTACTTTCTCTTGCACCATCATTTGTGTTGTTCTAAAAATAGTATCTCAAGTTGATATCTGGACCATTTAAGATTTTTTTCCCCACTTGAATTTAATCCCCCTTCTTAGTCATCCTTTTTTTCCCCCTCTTGATACTTAGGACAGACGAAAGACTTAAATCTCATAGCTCTTACCTTTCAGACATTAAATTTCATTGCGGGCATTCTGAAAATCCAAATAAATTATGCCATATGCACTGCCATCATCAACCTTCTCAGTAACCTCAGAAAAGTCAAGGAGAATAGTTAGGCAGTTTTTTTCCTTTTTAAATCTCTACCAGTTATTTCTTGTTAGGTTACAAGTATGTGTTCCTTTCTATCTTACCTATCAGAGTAGCTTTCTGCTGTTTTCCTTGATAATGGTAACAGGGTGATTGATTGACTTGAAAGTTTCTACAATAGTTGTATTCCTTTAAAAAAAATCTCGTATTCAACAAACTTTTTTGGAAAATAGTTTGATCATATATTCTCCCGAATGATTATCTTTGGCCTACAGATCTGTGAGAAGAAATCCTGCAGTACCAAGTCCAAAAGACCCTATTTGTTTTGATTTGCCTCCTACTTTTCTGGTGATGGGATCTATGATAATTATATGTACAGTCAATGGACAGCAGCCAACATATTGTTCTTTTAGTACCTAGTTCAGAGGAAATATAAATTTCATATTTCAGCTAGTTTACATCCTCTCATATTACAACTGTTTTCTTGACTCTTTCTTTGGAGTACTGGCAAACAAAACTTTTGTGCAGTTGTGTTTCAGATCTTTAGCCATATGTATTTTGAAGTATTTAATTGTTGGATTTGTATATCTCTCTTAATGTCTCTTTCCTATATCTGTAATTTTCTCCAGCATCCTTTCATATATGATTATTGCAAGTCTGATATAACCAATTCAGCTAAACTCATAGGTTCGCATTGATTATAGTCAATGAGTATTTTTGTGTGTTTGTATTTAAAAAAAAAAAAAGATGCCCAAGGGCAATAGTTCATTATCTTATAAATATAATATAACTTCCTGCATAATTACTAATTATTTTATTATTATTGTAATGCTTTTTGCTTATTTTGCTTTGGATAATTTTCAAAGTACTTTTATTCCCTCTAGAGATGTCTAAGAGGCAGAATTTCTGGCTGTTAAAGATTTGCTATCCCACAAGCAGCATACTGAGAGTAACCCCAGGTTATTTATAACTGGATTTTATCTCAGAAAACTAACTAAAAGAAGATAAACCAAAATTCTAAGGGAAAATGCCTTAAACATCTAATATATTATGCTGTGCTTAAACAGATATTTTAATTTTAACAGCTTGTCAAGCCCAGTGGAGCTCTTTTTCTGGTTTTGGGCACAAAATAAGATAACACTTTTTGAATTCCTACAGGAGATCTCCTAACTGTATTTAAAATTGAGGCATAAAATATGAAAATATGAGTTTGCAATGCGTGATGTTTAAACTCATGTTAATTTAATTGATTTTCCATGTTTGCTAATTCTAAGAGCTGTAGTACTTCTAAATCTCTCCTTTTAAGAAACAAATACATTTTAAAAAGATGTTGTATTAGGAGGCAATTTACAAGCTGATCTGTTTTCACAAAGTTATGTTGTGTATTCCTTCCTCTGCCACTGCATCTTATTCCTGACCACCAATGTCCCTGATTCTACCAACACATAAGCGTGTGTGCAACTTAATACACCTGAGTACCCCCACTGATGTCTGTGTGACTACCCACATGCAGACAGTTAGCATATGTGTAAAAGCTTGAAGGAGAGAGGCCCAAGTTTGGTATCCCTGTAGTGTGGATGAATTATGGAGTATTCTTGTGGTACAAATAGAGGGGCCAAACCTGCAAAATACAGGGCACCTTCACTTAGATTTTAAGCATCTCATATAGAATTGAGATCCAATGTGACTGGTTTAAAGTAACAAATTCATTTCATTTCTGATATGAACTATCTTTGAACCCATGTCTGTCAATTTACTGTTTCACATAGCACCATCATTGAGAATAGTGGAAGAAAGACTTTCTTCTATCCGGTCTGCAAGTTAAAAGTATCACCACATTTTACACAGTACAATAATCACTGCCAATAAGGTTTGTCTTGCATATAAATTGCTTGAGCAGGGTTTTTAGACCACTTTGTAACTATTATTAGTACTTCTTTTTCTTATTTGTAATAATAATACCTAGCATTATTACCTAACAATTATGATGTACAACTGCCTGACATTTCCAGATGGTGAAACTATTAACGATCTCCTCTAGCTTTTGCTTTTAATTATTCACCTACCTGAAGCAGAATACGGACAGTGAGTTTGTTAAGAATGTAGTGTGAATAAGAACAATTGGTTTATCTGAAAAAAGAAAAGGAGTACTTGTGGCACCTTAGAGACTAACAAATTTATTTGAGCATAAGAGTGTTATCACATAGCAGAAAGCTGTTCATGTTTGACTTGTGTAGGCCTGGATGTCACAAAAGAATGACTGGCCTTTTTGGTGTACATTGCTGAATGTAAATAATTCTATTTTTATTTTTTTTAATGTCTGCTTTGGATTTTTTTTCCCCTCAGAGGATTGTAAGCACTCTGATACTGTATGCATGTGATTCTGGCATCATAGCTGAAATGTTGCATCATTTGCCATAGCACAAGAAATAAACTGAGCAGTGGATTTAGTAGAAAACTATATGACAGAGAAAATTACTGATCACACGATTTGTCTTTTTACACTTCTTGCCATTTGTAACTCAAAGAGATGGCTGGAAAATTATCCTTCAGGATTGTTCCCTGCCATCTGTATTTTCTTTTCTAAATTATCTAGTCTTATAAATATTTGAATAACATTTGATCAGGATAAAATCTTTCCTTTCCAGCTCAGTACAAGAACCCACTTTGGCTCTTGAGACCATAACAGTCAGGTAAATTAATATTGATTTGTTAGAAAATACTTTTCACTCTGTCTAAACATCTTCTGTACTTTTGAACCAAAATTATGAATTTAAAAGCAGGAAAGTAGTTCTTCACAGTTTTCCCAGTGAAACTAATTATGGACAAAATTGTTCAAAATGTATTGGATGTGTTTTCTAAAATACAGTATATCTAGCAAAAACCCTAGGAGGAAAAAAGGAAAAATAAGTCATTTGCTTACTCATACAGGTTCCAATTCAGAAGCCCTCAAAATACTTAGAATATCTTTAGGAGTGCTTTTTTATCCCTCAGGACTGCAATGCACTAATATTTTGTAAAGCAGAATATGAACACTGTGCAATCTCCATAGAGTGTATTGCAGGTTACTCTGCATGAGACAAACGTATGTGTTTTCTCATTGCCTAGTATAATTTATTGGAAATAATGGTTTCCTTCTTTGCACTAGCAAGAAATTAGAGAGCTATTAAAATATACACTCAGTACTGATACAAAACAAAGTTTTCTATTTAGTTGTGTATATTCCAAGTTATGGGTTGCAGAGTAAAATAAACCAAACAAATAATTTTTAAAAAAACAAAGGGAATGGTCATCCCCAGCACTTGGAGAGGAGAGGTAACTCTGCAACTTCCTGATGATGGGGTTTCATTTGACTTGCTATGTTGAGAGAGAAAGGGATCATCCCCATCCACATGGCTTACCTTCTGCAGAGGCTCAAGACTACCTCATTTTTTTTTCTGTGTTCCTCATGGTAGCACAGCTGTTTCGCAGCCCATCACTCCTTGATGGCCACGCCTCCTGAAATTCCTATAGGAAACTAGAAAAGGAGTACTTGTGGCACCTTAGAGACTAACAAATTTATTTGAGCATAAGCTTGCGTGAGCTACAGCTCACTTCATTGGATGCATGTAGTGGAAAATACAGTGGGGAGATTTTATATACACAGAGAACATGAAACAATGGGTGTTACCATACACACTGTAATGAGAGTGATCAGGTAAGGTGAGCTATTACCAGCAGGAGAGTGGGGGTGTGTGGAGGAACCTCTGTAGTGATAATCAAGGTGGGCCATTTCCAGCAATTGACAAGAACATGTGCAGAACAGTGGGGGCGGGGGAGAATAAACATGGGGAAATAGTTTTACTTTGTGTAATGACCCATCCACTCCCAGCCTTTATTCAAGCCTAAGTTAATTGTATCCAGTTTGCAAATTAATTCCAATTCAGCAGTCTCTCATTGGAGTCTGTTTTTGAAGGTGTTTTGTTGAAGAATTGCCACTTTTAGGTCTGTAATCGAGTGACCAAGGAGATTGAAGTGTTCTCCGACTGGTTTTTGAATATTCTAATTCTTGACGTCTGATTTGTGTCCATTTATTCTTTTACATAGAGACTGTCTAGTTTGGCCAATGTACATGGCAGAGGGGCATTGCTGGCACATGATTGCATATATCACATTGGTAGATGTGCAGGTGAACGAGCCTCTGACAGTGTGGCTGATGTGATTAGGCCCTATGATGGTGTTCCCTGAATAGATATGTGGACACAGTTGGCAACGGGCTTTGTTGCCAGGATAGGTTCCTGGGTTAGTGTTTTTGTTATGTGGTTGCTGGTGAGTATTTGCTTCACGTCGGGGGTTGTCTGTAAGCAAGGACTGGCCTGTCTCCCAAGATCTGTGAGAGTGAATTAACTTAGGCTTGAACAAAGACTTGGAGTGGATGTGTCATTACACAAAGTAAAACTATTTCCCCATGTTTATTACCCCCCACCCCCACTGTTCCTCACACGTTCTTGTCAACTGCTGGAAATGGCCCACCTTGATTATCACTACAGAAGGTTCCCCCACCCACCCCCACTCTCCTGCTGGTAATAGCTCACCTTACCTGATCACTCTCCTTACAGTGTGTATGGTAACATTGCTTCATGTTCTCTGTGTATATAAAATCTCCCCACTGTATTTTCCACTACATGCATCTGATGAAGTCAGCTGTAGCTCACGAAAGCTTATGCTCAAATAAATTTGTTAGCCTCTAAGGTGCCACAAGTACTCCTTTTCTTTTTGCGGATACAGACTAACACTGCTGCTACTCTGAAACCTATAGGAAACTAGGGTAAGTTCAATGGTGTGGGGAGGTCTCCAAATAAATTAGTGCAATCAGCTTTATCTTACTTGGGGAATCCTGTGAGGTGCAAGAGTAATGGCCTACCCCTCCTTCCTGTCACTTCCCCAACCCCAGGATGCCTCTCTTAGATCAAAGATGGGCACAGTGTATCTTTTAGGATTTGGGATGGTTTGACTCCTGAGAAAAGACAAATAAGTGAGTCAAGAGGTCTCCAGCAAAAAAAAAACCAAAATGGTACACGCTTCCTTCATCATCATTGTTGCCTGTGTGCATTATTTATGGTGGTTTTAATTAATCTGAGTCTTGGACAATGAACATAAGACATAAGCCACTTTTCATCATTTAAACTATATGCAAATTATCACAACAAATGCTTTTAATTTGACCAAGACTTTCTAAACATAAAGGTTTGCTAAAATTCATGAAAAAGAATGAAGTAAAACACTACAATAAAAAAGGAAATGTCATTTGGTTTTCCTGATAGTTACTGAGTTCTCTCCATATATGTGCATGACGGGTTCTGCTGAGTGAGCTAGGACACTGTCTCTTTAAATGTTTAACAGTAATTGGTTCATGTCCTGGTGTTCATTGAAAATCCTAGACATTTCGTGTAAAATCTTCTTAATGAGGGGATGAATTTTTCATTCACATTAGAAAGCTCACTCTGACAAACAATTTCTAAATAAAACTTTGGTGACATGACATCCCATATTGGACTTGACAAAGAGGACAGGTGCATTAGAATAAAACTGTATGGCGATCCTTCAAGCTGTCAGCCATGAATATTTTATTTCTTAATGAATCATCTTTGTGAAATGAACTTTCTTGTTGTAGTGTCAGTGCCATTTACAACAAAAAACCTGCTCCTTTTAAAAGGTGAACTTAAAGATGCTGATGCCTGCATAAAATGCTTAACCCTAGCTGAGGTATTCAGTAAATTTAATACTGTTTTTTCCTTAACTATTCGAAATATAGACTCACAATAGCCAGCATGACTGTGTTCAACACAACCTTTAAAGCTGTTGCATTTTTTTGTTAACAAAGTCAGAATTCAAGATAGATTATCAATAATGTTGATCCTTTTTGAAATTAGACCTGATATAAAAAGTCACAGCAGGCTTCCCTAATTATTGTTTTCCTGTTTTTTTTTTAAATAAAATAAAATAATGTAGCACCTCTGGATGGCGCTAGATTAACAGCACCAGAGACCGAGGCTCTTCGTTTAGTTAAAGCAGAGGTGTAGTTTGGGTAGCAGGAGTTCATAGTACAGTATTTCTTATTGTTGTGCCTTGATACATAGGGACCACCACAAGGAGTAAGAGGATTTTTTAGTCTCTGGACTGGTCCTGTCCTTGGCCCTTTTCTCAAAACTCTCTGTGCTAGAGGGGTTGTGAAATGGGGACATCCTTTCCACTGAGAATGCACCCAGACCACCCCGACATTTCACATAGGCCCTCATGGAATAGGTTTATTATACTACCAACTTTATTCCATATTTGAGGTCCTAGAGGTGAACCAAATACCATACCAGTCTCCTAAGCATCCAATCAACTTGTTTCAATATTTTAACAGAATACAAATGTCAGACCAATTTATTCTTTCTCAAATTCTTTAAGTGTAGTAAATTGGAGCTTACTGTTCATGCTGTTCCACATTCACCAAGTTACTTAAAAAAGTATGCATTTTGAAATTTTGCTTGATTTCAACTCTGTGGAGAAAGTTACTACTTGTATTGATATTTTTAGAAGTGATTTCCACTTGATTGCAAGCCACAAAAATTATCTTGAGTCAACTTAATTTATAATATATTGCATATTTTTGGCACAGAGATTGGATGTTGTACTCTGTAGATTTATTAGATGATATTATATATTATTGGTCACCTCCTGTTTTCGTAGTCCCTGGGTAGGTAGATTATATTCTCTCTTGTCCCTCCATACCCCCTATGGCCCAATCCAGATCTCTTTAAAATCAGCAGAGAGATTGTAATTGATTTCATCATCATGAGTAGGCCTGGGCCTCTAGTACTAAAACCTCCAGCCATCTCCCATCTCAACCACACCTGTAGAGCCCCTCCCAGTGTTCCAGGTTCTGCCCTTCCCGATCAGGCTTTTCTCAGTATGTCAACACTCCTCCCCCTGGGCTCTACAACAGAAAGTAATAAATGACCTGATTTACACCACTGATTTCCATGGGATTAGGATTAGGCCTCCAAGTACATTTTCAAAATTGTAGTGCTACTCCTCACACTTACCCCAGTGATGCACTGGTGGAGTTTGTATTTTTTTCTTCTGCAGCTGCTGCTTTATCTGTTATATATGATAGTTGCTGAGCTGCCTACCGTGGGCGTCTTAGGGAAATCTAGAGTACAATAGAATGATTAAGTATGTCCAGCCTTAAAGTAGTATATGAAACGGACCTCAAAGACTGAAGATTTTGATTGCTTCATCAGAAAATGTGAAGATCTTAAACTTTAAGGCCCCAATCTTGAAATCTGCTACTTGTAGACGAATCCCTATGCACACCCATGCTCCCATTATCTCAGATGGGATCCGCATAGATGCGAGAGTCTGATCATGCAGAGCTTGGGCCTAGGATGTCCCCAAATTGTTTCTACAATATTTTAAAAACAACATTAATAATTATTATCCATGTAAAGTCATCTGAAATTAGTAAAATCAGAGGATGATATGCTGGCTCTGTTGAAGTCAATGACAAAACTCCCATTGACTTCAGGGTAAGATTTCACACATAGGCTTTGGCCTCTAAATATATTCTTGTCCTGAAAAGAAGAATTGTATTCTACCATATCGCTGAAATGATCCAATCCTGTGATGCACACACACTGAGGAGTCCCACAGATTTAAGAGTAACAGCCGTGTTAGTCTGTATTCGCAAAAAGAAAAGGAGTACTTGTGGCACCTTAGAGACTAACCAATTTATTTGAGCATGAGCTTTCGTGAGCTACAGCTCACTTCATCAGATGCATACCGTGGAAACTGCAGCAGACTTTATATATACACAGAGAATATGAAACAATACCTCCTCCCACCCCACTGTCCTGCTGGTAATAGCTTATCTAAAGTAATCATCAGGTTAGGCCATTTCCAGCACAAATCCAGGTTTTCTCACCCTCCACCCCCACACACAAATTCACTCTCCTGCTGGTGATAGCCCATCCAAAGTGACAACTCTTTACACAATGTGCATGATAATCAAGTTAGGCCATTTTCTGCACAAATCCAGGTTCTCTCACTCCCTCACCCCCCTCCAAAAACCCACCCCCATACACACACAGACTCACTCTCCTGCTGGTAATAGCTCATCCAAACTGACCACTCTCCAAGTTTAAATCCAAGTTAAACCAGAACATCTGGGGGGGGGGTAGGAAAAAACAAGAGGAAATAGGCTACCTTGCATAATGACTTAGCCACTCCCAGTCTCTATTTAAGCCTAAATTAATAGTATCCAATTTGCAAATGAATTCCAATTCAGCAGTTTCTCGCTGGAGTCTGGATTTGAAGTTTTTTTGTTTTAAGATAGCGACCTTCATGTCTGTGATTGCGTGACCAGAGAGATTGAAGTGTTCTCTGACTGGTTTATGAATGTTATAATTCTTGACATCTGATTTGTGTCCATTTATTCTTTTACGTAGAGACTGTCCAGTTTGACCAATGTACATGGCAGAGGGGCATTGCTGGCACATGATGGCATAAATCACATTGGTGGATGTGCAGGTGAACGAGCCTCTGATAGTGTGGCTGATGTTATTAGGCCCTGTGATGGTGTCCCCTGAATAGATGTGTGGGCACAATTGGCAACGGGCTTTGTTGCAAGGATAAGTTCCTGGGTTAGTGGTTCTGTTGTGTGGTATGTGGTTGCTGGTGAGTATTTGCTTCAGGTTGCAGGGCTGTCTGTAGGCAAGGACTGGCCTGTCTCCCAGGATTTGTGAGAGTGTTGGGTCATCCTTTAGGATAGGTTGTAGATCCTTAATAATGCGTTGGAGGGGTTTTAGTTGGGGGCTGAAGGTGACGGCTAGTGGCATTCTGTTATTTTCTTTGTTAGGCCTGTCCTGTAGTAGGTAACTTCTGGGAACTCTTCTGGCTCTATCAATCTGTTTCTTTACTTCCGCAGGTGCGTATTGTAGTTGTAAGAAAGCTTGACAGAGATCTTGTAGGTGTTTGTCTCTGTCTGAGGGGTTGGAGCAAATGCGGTTGTATCGCAGAGCTTGGCTGTAGACGATGGATCGTGTGGTGTGGTCAGGGTGAAAGCTGGAGGCATGCAGGTAGGAATAGCGGTCAGTAGGTTTCCGGTATAGGGTGGTGTTTATGTGACCATTGTTTATTAGCACTGTAGTGTCCAGGAAGTGGATCTCTTGTGTGGACTGGACCAGGCTGAGGTTGGTGGTCTGGGAACTCTTCTGGCTCTATCAATCTGTTTCTTTACTTCCGCAGGTGGGTATTGTAGTTGTAAGAAAGCTTGACAGAGATCTTGTAGGTGTTTGTCTCTGTCTGAGGGGTTGGTGCAAATCCACCAATGTGATTTATGCCATCATGTGCCAGCAATGCCCCTCTGCTATGTACATTGGTCAAACTGGACAGTCTCTACGTAAAAGAATCAATGGACACAAATCAGATGTCAAGAATTATAACATTCATAAACCAGTCAGAGAACACTTCAATCTCTCTGGTCACGCAATCACAGACATGAAGGTCGCTATCTTAAAACAAAAAAACTTCAAATCCAGACTCCAGCGAGAAACTGCTGAATTGGAATTCATTTGCAAATTGGATACTATTAATTTAGGCTTAAATAGAGACTGGGAGTGGCTAAGTCATTATGCAAGGTAGCCTATTTCCTCTTGTTTTTTCCTACCCCCCCCCCAGATGTTCTGGTTTAACTTGGATTTAAACTTGGAGAGTGGTCAGTTTGGATGAGCTATTACCAGCAGGAGAGTGAGTCTGTGTGTGTATGGGGGTGGGTTTTTGGAGGGGGGTGAGGGAGTGAGAGAACCTGGATTTGTGCAGAAAATGGCCTAACTTGATTATCATGCACATTGTGTAAAGAGTTGTCACTTTGGATGGGCTATCACCAGCAGGAGAGTGAATTTGTGTGTGGGGGTGGAGGGTGAGAAAACCTGGATTTGTGCTGGAAATGGCCTAACCTGATGATTACTTTAGATAAGCTATTACCAGCAGGACAGTGGGGTGGGAGGAGGTATTGTTTCATATTCTCTGTGTATATATAAAGTCTGCTGCAGTTTCCACGGTATGCATCTGATGAAGTGAGCTGTAGCTCACAAAAGCTCATGCTCAAATAAATTGGTTAGTCTCTAAGGTGCCACAAGTACTCCTTTTCTTTCCACAGTTTTAAATGGGAGTTTCACATATGTAGCAATTGCAGGAGAGGGGGGAAATATGATAGATTTATCTTAATTGTCATTCATATATGTAATCATAATGCATGCTGCTTTGAGCTTTCTAGCTCTCACCTCAAAATTAGTAGACTGTCTTTTTGATCTCAGGATATCCTTTCTTCTGTTTCTAGTTTTATGTTCATTTAAATACACTTTCTCAACAGCCCTGCAAGGACTAATCAAATAAACTTTAAAAGATTGTACTTTATTAAACTATTTTTATAATGAGTTCCTATTACCAGGGACTACAGAGTTAAAAAGGTGATATCACTACAAATAATTAGCAGAAGGCATGCTGGACTGGTAGAAGTGAGTGGATCTTAATCAATAGCAATATGATTACACCTATGCAGCAATTATAAATTATTTAAAACAGCACCCCCAGGTTACTGACTAGTTGCCTTTAAATTAAATTCTCTGTCAATAATTGATGCAAAGAATTAATGTGAGAACACCTTCAGTTACTGAAACTTTTTAAGGTGGTATAGAATATTGAACTGTTGCCTGTCATTAGCAGCAATCCTGTCTCTTTAGTGTAACATCCTTCTTTACTGAATTGGTCGAGAAGGACCTCCAGACCATGAAAAATGACTAATGATTCTGAATGCAAGGTTTTCTCCTCTTCTAAGGACATTGACACTGTGAAATGTAAATTTCATATATGAGAGGAAGTAGAGGCTAATGATAGGGAGATATTGCTTAGCCAGTTTGGTATCAAATTAATAAGCAGAATAGTTTCTTAGTGTGTTTTTATGACTTTTAGATCAGGGGATTAAAAAATAGAGTTGAGGATTTAAAAATATAGTGTTCAGCAATGTTTAGAAACTTGCTGATGTTTTATGGGCCCCAGTTTTCACACCATGAATAGCCGTGAACACCCAATCATGGGTATGAGTGATGTAATTATTTATGAACCTCCTCCTTTCTGCATATTTTTATTTTTTATAGCCTGTAGTCTAGGGTTCTGTTGCTGCTGTCACAGATACCATCTTGCACCTTAATTTCACTTCTCTCAAAGCGGGAAAAAGGAAATTAAGCCGTTGCAATATTAGAAACATCAGTGATGACAGCATATGGGTTTGTTCCAACTTTCATTAAAGCCAATCGTAATCTCGCCATTGACTTCAATGGGAATTGAATCAAGCCTCAATTGCACAGACTTGTGCTTGTGAGTTTTACCTTAAAATTTCATGATTTTCTCTTGATAAGCACCCTTTTTGTCCCATTGAATATGAAGGAGGTACTTTGCTTCTAGTACTTGCTTGGTCCCAGGGTGAATCTTGCGAGATTGTGTGTCCAGGATAAATGTCTGGTCTCTATATGCTATGGTTTTTTTATGTTTGAGAGCACTCTCCCTACTAAATATTTCAAACATCATTCATGGTATCTTTAAAAGCCATAGCACAATCCATACATCTCTCTTGCCCTGCCTCTCAAAATTTTAGCCACTTTCCATGCAGATCTCCGTGCCTCAGAATTCTGTTGTTTTGTTTGGTGGGAAGAATTACTCTCCTCCTTTAATTGGTACCTCTTCTCTATTTTCAGATTTTAAAGGTATCAGACATTACAATAAATATAAGACTGCTTTGAATAAAGGCTTTGTGAGGAGCCTGCATTTCTGTATTTTAAAACATCATAAAACCACTAAGAATTACAATTTGTAATAGTCAAAGTAATATCAAGGCATTGATCTAAATCCACAGATGCAAGGAATTTTTCAGAGTTAAGGCTGAAACATTCAGATGACATTTTATCCTACAGTTTCCTTATTGCTTGCTTGCTATTGCAACCTGGCAAATATATGTTAATTGTAGATATAGTGGAGCTAATTTAGGATGAAAATGAAGACTTCTTTGGATCATTCCCTTTCCCAAATTGGTTTAATTTCTGAATCCATGTCCAAAATATTCTAATTTATTATTTTAATACGGTATTTAACAATGCAGAAGAGCTAAAGATTAATACGATAAATCATACTTGGGTGATTTTAAAAAAATAATAATTCATTTTATAAACAGTTTTTAATGTTGTTATATCGCCCTCTGTAGTGAGACCCTCTTGCACCTTTTCAATCAACCAACTTCAACAAGTTCTTTTAAAAAGAGGGCAAAGGAGTTTTGGGATGTCCAAACTCAGGTTACTGGGAGGATACAAGAGAGAGATAAAAGATTACTCATTACAGACAAAAGGATATTTCCAGGCTCTTCTCTGGAGCCAGGCCCACCGTTACAGGGTAGCAAGCAAGGCAATTTCCTGGGGCCTCATGCCACAGGGAGCCCCCTCCGGCAGGGCTCAGGCTTCAGACCTGTGCAGTGGGGCTCAGGCTTCAGCTTCACCCCACATGGTGTGGCTTCGGCTTCAACCCTTAATGGTGGGGCTTGGGATTGAGAAATATTGTGACAATCCAATGTGTAAGCAGGCAAGGGAGGCAGGGTGGGGGCCCACTCCTTAGTGTCTGCCCTGGGCCCAAGCAAGTCTAACGCTGGCCCTGTCTGGAGCCTATTAGCAGAAGCACACATCCTGGAATAAGTAGAGTTACATAAATAAAAGTCAAACTCAGTATTTAAAATGAAAACTCTAGCCCTCTGTGGCCTTTTAGAGATTGTGGCCTCAAGCCTCAGGTCCAGCTGAACTTTATGTGGCACTGAACCTGGGGGAGATTGCAAAACGGTGGCTTTGTGCCATCTTTGTAGTTCCCTTATCTTGACTGTGTCTTGTTCAACTTCCAGTGGAAGTTGCATCAGCCTCATTTTTGGCTGAGACTGCAGGGAATGGTGACCAGAAAGCTGTGGCTGTGATAAAAGTCCAGGAAACAATATTACCAGTCGTGTGTGTTCTCCAAAATGTAGCTTTTTAATGTAAATCACAGAATTTAGGAGTGCAGGGACACGTCAGCCCTATCTTTGTCTTCCACCAGGTCAGACCACTAAACTGAGGATAAATACAGAATACTAGAGATATTTTGTTTTAGGGATCTAAGTGTGGGGCCATGCGTCAGGAACTATAGAAAGGGAATTAGATGGGTTTCAGAGTAGCAGCCGTGTTAGTCTGTATTCGCAAAAAGAAAAGGAGTACTTGTGGCACCTTAGAGACTAACCAATTTATTTGAGCATAAGCTTTCGTGAGCTACAGCTCACTTCATCGGATGCATAAAGTGGAAAATTATGCATCCGATGAAGTGAGCTGTAGCTCACAAAAGCTTATGCTCAAATAAATTGGTTAGTCTCTAAGGTGCCACAAGTACTCCTTTCTTTTTGAGAAAGGGAATTGAAATTCTGCCCCAGACTCACTACATGGTCAAAGGGAAATCAGTTTAATTCCATGTGCCTCATTTTGACCATTTGTAAAAAGGGGGTGGTAATGTTTCATAGTAATGATGTGAGAATTACTTAAAGTTTAGAAAGAGAAGATGGATGAGGTAATATGTTTTTATTGGACCGATTTCTCTTGGTGAGAGAGACAAGCTTTTAAGCTTACATACAGCTCTCCTTCAGGTCTGTGAAATGTACTCCGAGTGTCACAGCAAAATACAAGATGGAACAGCATAAGTAGTTACTTATGCTAAACAATCTATTCCACCTTGGAGTACATGTCCCAGACCTGAAGAAGACTCTGTGTGAGCTCAAAAGCCTGTCTCTTTCACCAACAGCAGCAGGTCCAATAAAATATGTTACCTCATCCACCTTGTCTCTCTAATATCCTGGGACCAACATGGCTACAACACTGCATATAACAATTAATTAAAGTTTGTGTGGTGTCCTGAAAATATAAAGCTTCGTATAATTTCCAAGTATACTATTGTAGTTGTTGTCGGAGGCACCTTAAGGACCTTGCAAAATGATCCAGTGTGCACTGTTTTTGCCTTGGGCCTTTGAATGACAACATCTTGAAATGATGTGTCTGTAATTACAGGTAGCTCGCAACAGTCTAAGGGCTGAAAAAAAAACTTCTAAACTCTTCTTTTAAAAACAGACAGTTCCTGGAAACCTGCTGTTTTGAATGCTTCAAGACAATAAGGATCTCAGTTGCCCATAATGTTTATAGTGTTTGAACTTGCATGTTAACTCACAGGAGTCTCAGCTACTATTTTGGGCTAAGAGTGCTGACTCAGTTTGATTTGTTAGAGGTATATTGAAGTTTCAGTTTAAGTAAGCACTCCCATGTGTACAGGAAGACACTGTCTGTATATTTACTGTGTCAGCTAAAGCTTATATGTCTTATTCATAAAGTGGCCTCCATTTATTCCTTCCTTATTTGATTGCATGTTATTAAAACACATACCCAGTCAATAAAACAAAATGTAACAAAAATGCAGTGGCTTATGCTTAACCTCAGATAATTAAAAATAAGTGGTGGAAAAGCTTGTGCTGTGTTGTTAGAGCTCTTTATTCTTATTCTTTCTCATTCTTATGCACTCCTCATTGACCATTTTCTTTCTGCTGAAAGTCCAACATACTGAGGTTGGTTGCAGCATCACTAACAACTTTCCAGCACTGCAGTGCAGCCACAATATCCCCTTCAAAAAAGATTACACCGTCTCTACAGTTTAGTGACTTGGAACCCTCTCTTCATTCTGTCATTTTTACCCTTCATTCCTTTGGCATGTGCAGAGTAGGAAGTTTAACGAATGTTGTAAGTCTTCAGTCATCCATTGGCCCAATTTTGAGTGCAGGAGATTTTGCATACATAACTCATACTCTGATGAGCAATTGCTCATTTTATGGATTTTCGAGCAAGCATGGAAAATATTTCAAGTCGTAATGATTTTCTTTGAGTCCAAAATCTGAAAATGCAACAATGGATAGGTTCCACTCTCCCACCTTTTGTTCTTTTCATTTGTGCTTTCCTCTTCCCCCAACACCCAAAACATGTCGAATTTAGGAGGCTGAACTGAGATTAAATTGAGAATCCATTTTTCAAAACATTAAATAAAAATATATTTAAACAAGAAAATAGAAATGTTAATGAAGCAAAAATGAAAGTCCCCATAAATCCAAACTCATCCCTGTCTGCTCCTGCTGAGCAAAAGATGACCCTTATACAAATGTAACTACTGAACCAAAACAGATATTCATTTTAATTTATGTTAGATCACATGGAAAATAAAGTCCTAGGACTTCTTTTTTAAATTATTCTTCTTGTTTAGCTTCAGTATTCTTACTAACCAGAAATACCTGTATCTAGAATATAGCTGTCTACTGTATCTATTTCGGTATTATTGCCGCAGTTTGATTTGTTAATCTTCAGCACAACCTGAATGCTCTTCTATTTTTGTATGCAACAAATTGGTTAACGTGTCCAGGGACCAGCTTAGGTGTCATGGTTGCACAACCTACTCATGTGTTTCTTCAGCCTGAGTGATTCTGTGGGAAGGGCTGACGGAGGGAGGAGAGGACCATATTAAAATAGGATGAAATGAAATCAGAAAAGAGGTTAAAGAAATAAAGAGATGTGACAGAAACTGTGCATGACAAACGTTGTTTGTGCTTTTTAGAAACTTATGAAGTTGACCTTTTAGACCTCAAGAAGATCTCCAGCTTTCCATGCCACAGATGTTTTGAGAAATTGATGACTAAATTCGTCCAGGATTTGTAATTTAATTCTCAGAATTTTCATTGAGAATTTATCTGATTAATGGGTTGTTTCCGTTTTATCATCTCACAGCCAGTTCTACAAAATATACCAACAACACATAGTTCTTAAATGTGGGTATGTGACCGAAAGGAAAAGACATTGCAAAATCCTACGCTTATCAGCCCTGCGGCCGCAACCCTATTCTTCCCGTAACACTGTGCTAGTGTCGATTTACGAGAACGCATATGTGTGTGTGTGTGGATGTGTGAGAACTTATGTGTTACACATCAATATTATTGCTGTTCATGAAAAAAAAAATCAATGTGGCTGAATTGTTTCCATAATGATCATACATATTAGATCTGTGTTAATGTGTAATATCCGGTTTTGAAAACCACATTTCAAGGTCTGATAAATTTGTCACAGATCAAGAATTTTCTTACAAGAGATATGAACTTGCCTGATAAAAATAGCAAGCAAAGTCTGTTAATCATCTTCTTTACTTCCATTCATTTTGTCTTTCTTTTTCTTTTTATCAAACCTCAGTTGCAGATCAATTTAGGAAATGACCATTTGTGAAGTTCTGAGGATATAAAGAGAGTGTTTTACTGTTAATAATGTAACTGGCACTTTCAGCACACATTTATTAAAATGCATGCAGAAATTAACTAATTAACCTTCACAACTCCCCTGGAGGATTGGCAGTATTATCCCTATTTTCGTAGATGATGAAACCCAGGTACAGAGGGGTAGAGGGTATGTGTAGGCTGGCATTTTTGTTCCTCTTGTGACTTAAGATATTTGATTGCTAATTTGCTGAGTGTCTAGTTTAGCATTTTGAAACTGACATTCCAAGACACAGATGTTTGTGGTTTACCAAAGGCTGAGCCCTACATGTACTCTAAATGATTAACCCATGGTCACAGAGTCAGTCAGTAGCAGAGCTCCAGTTAGAATTTGGGAGATCCTAGCTGCAAGTTCTAAGTACTAGACCACAGCTACGCATAACAGTTTTGCTCTGCTGGGGAGATGTCATAGTGACCATGAGTTACAATGTTGTCACAGTAATCGTGTGAGGAATTCAGGAAGTGTCCTGCACACAGTCCTCAGCTGTCCACACAGTCCTGCATTTCCTCAAATAATTAAAAAAAAACAAAACAGAGGGGCCCCACTCTGTTTTGCATCACTACCCGTACAAAGCAGCCATTCAGTCAATGGATTTGACCCTTTCCTTAAGGGAATCCTTAGGTGTCACAGAGCTACCATAGTGAAGCAGGCATGTCTGAGTGACAGAGGGTGTCCAGATCATCCCTGTGCCTCTGTGTTCCTTGGTGGTTGGAGTGACACCTTGGGGTTGTGAGAAACTGGATTTATTTTGGAAAAGCCTGAGGAAAAGCCTCCTCTGATTTACACTGGGAACTGGTTACCAATTTAGGGAACATAAAGATGATCTTGTGTTGAGCGCACCTCAGCTGGCCTGGATGACCTTGCCCAAAGCTATTCAAGTACCTAATGCAGTCTTGGGAAATTAGTCCTCAGGCAGAAGGAGTTCAAGATAGAGGTTAGGCTGTTTGGTGGTTCCCACAGGACAATGCAAATCCCTATAATTTTTCATATGGGGGTCTGCAACACTTTTAAGCTGACAACACTGTAACAGTACCCTGTAACAAACCCTATTTTCACAGCTGTGCAAACAGCCCTGGTGACATTTTCACTGATGCCCAGGACAATAAGAAAGAGCAGGCACTGGAAATCAATGATGGTTTGTGCATCAGTAAAATGAGGAGAGGAGAGTGGTGGTTCTGGTGAGAGCAACATTCATTGCCAAGAAAAAGCAGGAGGAGAAGAAATGTTAGTGTCAATATTTTACAGGGGATTACAAGAAAAAATAGAACAGGGCAAAAGTTAAAATATGCTGTTTGCAGTGTCTCTTTGGAAAGGGTGGGTGGAGGAAGCTTTGTTTAAACAGTCTGATAGAACTGATTTTCCTTATGGACCTCTGTAACAGCAACTCCCCATTCCTCCTTATCAAAGTTAATGTTATTTTTAATCAGTTTCAGTTCTCATAAATGGCCCCATTAAAACTGTAACCTTGGTCATTAAGACAGCTTTAAAATAAAACTAAACTCGAAGATATTATTCTGTAGGAGTTGGCCTGATGACGTTCAAAAAGGGGAGAGTATCAGTTTAACGAAGTTCTACTTGCAGTCCTTTCTCTTGAGTCGCAGTAGAGACCCACAGGCAGTGTATTTGTAAAGAGTGTTTGATAGTAAAACTATTGTCAGGCCTTTAGGTTAAAGAGAGAGAGGGTAGATTTTTCACACACCTTATTCAGCTGTGCAGGGAAGGTCTCCCATCTTACTCTCTGGTTAATCCTGATCATATTGTGAATCTGTTTCAGGTGGGTTGAGCAGGTGTATGGGGAAACTTTGGCAAACCAGTAAAGTGCCTGAAACCAAGAGCTTTGGGTTGAAAGAACCCCGGGTAACACAGGGACCTCTTGAATATTCTCTCTTGTGAGCAGGTGAGTGGGGAGGCCTGGAAAGTGGGACGAGTCTTGGATCTGGGCTATCCCATTCATCAGCTGACTTGGCACAAAATAGGGAGTAAGATGCTCAATTAAAAGGGATGAAGAAACTTAGTTCTCTTCCCAGTGCAAGTGGAGAACAGAGAGTCCCAGCTCCTTAGTTGCAGGGCTTCTCCTGGGCCATCATGTGTATGTCTACACTGCAATTAGACACCTGCAAATGGCCAGTGCCATCTGACTCAGGCTGTTGCTTCTCAAGCCGAGGGGCTGCTTAACTGTGGTGTAGACATTCAAGGTTGGGCTTCAGCCTGACCTCTGGGACCCTCCCACCTCACAGGGTCCAAATATCTACACTGCAATTAAAGTGCCCCTTAGCCTGAGCCCCAGGACACGCAGTCAGCTGCCATGGGCCAGCCATGGATTTTTAATTGCAGTGTAGACATACCCCATAGCTACAAGCCACACCTTGTTCCAGGGCCAGGTGTAAAAAGCACAGTCTAGTCCTCTGTGACTTTGTTATATAGAATTAGAACCGTGCCAACAATTGAAGAAACATTTTACGCTAATATTTATGTGAGTTCAAAAGAGAACTTTGAATTAACTGTGTTTGCTATTCCCTGGAGCATTGGAGGGCTTGAGCTCCCTAGTATGAATATTCACAAAGGAACAAAATTTCACCTTGAATATTCTCTGGTACAGTTTCAAACTGTATATTAAATTTTACTATGGTGCAGTTCAGGTGTATTGGTTGGTCACATGGATCCAGATTTTTAAAGGTATTTAGGTGCTTAACTCTAATTGAAATCAATAGCAATTACACTCCTTTGTGGATCTGGTCTGTAATGTATCTAATCTGAAAGGACAAACAATACTACAAGACTGATGTAACTAGCAAGCACAGTGTGAATTGCAAATATTTGCGAAGATTTGCAGGATAAATGTATGAATAATTCTGAATCTTAAGTAAATCTGGGAACTCCATAGTCAGTTTGCTGACAATTTATGAAGAGAAATAAAAGAATTTGTGAAATGCATTACTTGTGAATAATTAACTTGGCCCTACTTATAATAATGGATGCTTTAGCGATGAGGGAATCTAGTGGATTATATACTTTGGTAAGTTGTGTAAAACAATAAATCCGTGTTTTATGTAATGTAGGGATGGACTGCATACATATGTGGCTAAGAGGGCTAATGCAGCCCTTTGATGTATAGGTAGAGGGATATCAAAGAGGAGTAAAGAAGTGGCATTATTATTATTATTATGTTTGTATGCAACATTGGCAAGACCATTACTGGATAGTGCTTTCACCACAGGTGTCCACACTTTAAAAGAGCGGTGAAAAAAAGAAAACGGTTCAGAAAAGAGCTACAAGAATTATTCGAGGTCAGGTCAGCCTGCCTTATGTGAGAGATTTGATAATCTCAGTCTATTTAATATATTAAAAATAAGGTTAAGAGGTGACTAGATCATGGTCTGTAAGTACCTACATCGAGAGAAGATGTCTGATAGTAGAGGGCTAGGTAAACAGGCAAAGGCATAAATGTGATTCAATACAGGAAGCTTAACCTGGACAAATTCAGACTGAAAATGCAGTGTACATTTTTAACAATGAGAGTAATTAGCCATTAGAACAATTTAATACAGGTTATGGTGGATTCTACACTAGGGTCTGTAGGGAAAGATTAGATGTATTTGTAAAAGACAAGAAGTGATGGGCTTGATGAAATTCTGGGGCCTGTGTTATATAGGAAATCAGACAAGGTTATGATATCACTTCTGTCCTTTAAAATCTGTGAATCTGGGACTGTATTAAAAATCTATGAATCTATAAAAGAACAATCCCCAAAGAGTAGGGCAGCAAAAGTTGGTAGTCTGCTTTTCCTTCTACAATTTCAGTATCTGTAGAGCCAGAGAGGTTGGCTGAATTGGAATTTAATCCAATAGCAGATCAGGTGCCTTAATGGTCAAATGTCCATCAACAGGATGGTATAGAATCACCTGTGCCTATTTGAAGTTGTAAAAGCCTTACACATTAAGCACAAGTTCAGGGAGGAAGTGAGTATTCCTGAGGCAAATGAAATTTTGGATCTGGGCAACTACTACTAAGAATACATTGCATAAGCCCAGTGTTTTTCTTTGGGTCATTGAGGTCTTGACCAGCCATGACACTCACTGTGTCAAGAGTGAGGAAGAACCAGGCTAGCTGCAACAGCACTGTAAACCATGGAACTTTAATGAATGCATCTACAATAAAACCCTAACTTCAGAATATTTACTAACAAAAGGAGTAGGGGCAGAAGCTCCCTCATTATGGAATCAAATGGCGCCTACATTCCACCTAAGTATGGAAGAAAAGGAACTCAGTCTGATTGGATCCCATAGTTCTTCTCCAAACATTCGGTACTATAAGAGGGTGCTATGTGCCATGGGGAAATTATTTCTAGACTGTTTCCAAAGGCCAGTTGGTCACACCATTGGCAATTGGGAGCATGTCCCGTATGTCTGAATGTGCAGAGACAAAATGCTGAAATTAGTACACTTACTCATAGGCAATCTATCACCCTCCCCCCTACCCTTGTGAATGTAGCAAAGAGTTGTATTAAGAGTCAGACACATGAAAGTCTGAGTTCATGCACCAAAAAGCAGCATTTGAGGTATAAAATAAGAGGATTTGAAAGACCAGTAGCTGTACACAGCGTGCTTAGAAAATGGTTGCCAGTGCTGTTTGATTTGATATTTTCTGCACCAATTTCCAAGTTAGCTTCCCCTCCTCCCCCAACTTTGGGATTCTGCATCTCCAGTTTTAAAGTTTAAATAGATCTATACTTTCCCTGAGGACTTATGTGCAAACTAATATTAAGATTAAAATCTTTTATGTTTGTTCTGTAGCTTGAAACAGAAAACTAGTGCATAGTCTGTTTTATCCCACTGGCTCTCTGAGGTTCAGGTATTAACATAAATACAGCCCATTAACACTTGTTCCTCTCTGTCAGGACATAAATTAAGTCTGCAGGTGTTCCATGAAGCTTTACCCTTGGTACTAATTAAGCCTTGATAATTAGGTTTGTTAAATTCAGGCCTTTAAGCTTATATTCCCTCTTTGGGTTGCCAAAATGGAGATTTGCAACATACAAGGCCTATTTCTGCAGACTTTTTTTTTTCTTTTTAAATAAAACAGCAATCATAAACTCTTTGCTATTTAGATGGTTTAGAGTTCAAAACCTAAAAAGAATTTTGACATTAGTTTATATTTACATCAGAGCAGTTTCTTTTTTGGCGGAGCATGGTCAATGTCGTGGAAAGTTTCCAGCCTTTGTCACCCATATGTTAAGAACACAGATGCGTCTGCTAGATAAATTGTTATAATTCCAAATGAAACATCAGTCAGAAATGTGTGGGCTGATATCCTAAAAATGTTATTGCAAATGATGTGTTTAAGCTACAGAAGTTTAATTTAACAAACATTCTCTGTATACTGTAGAGCAGTAAAACTTTATTTTTTGGCCCTGGGGAAAAAAAAGGAAAATGCTTGATTTTTGTTTAAATGGGGGGGTGGTGGTGGTGGTTGTTGTTTTCAAGATGTTGTTATGGTCACACGTCACATGGGTTCAGTGCTAAAAGTAATAATAACAATAATAACAATAAAACAAATCTAGTAGGAAGGAATTCACTTGGGAATAGGGTTATTTGTAACACATACACAGAACATTACATAGTCTGATCAAAATGGATTTCCTTGCCAGTTAATCTTTTGTTTCTCCATAAATATATTACCCATCAGATCAAATGTTTGATAAATATCAGTTTTCATCCAGAACACATGAAACCATTGAAACAACTCTATTAGAGGTACTTCCAAGATTATACATTGCAATCATGCTAACTTAATGCTAATAGCCTTTCACATTTTTTTATTCATGGCATATTAAGTAAAATCACATTTTTAATCAAAAGCAATTAAAAAAAAGAAGGAAAAGAATGAATAAATAAATGCCACTGGGGAGTTTCAGCCACATTACATTCCCATTCTTCATTTTATTTAGTGTTTTATTGACCAGAAAGCCACAATTAATCATTTTGGGCAAGAGCCATGTTTTTGGTAAGCAAAAGGGTTTTGTTCAGCTGCAGAACAAAGTCATAACAGTTTTTATTTAGCATTCATAAAGAGACTTGTTTGTTTGTTTGTTTGTTTAGCCTGATTTTTGACTGCTTGTAGGGCACCATGTTAACACTGTGAAGTTCTAACATTTTTTTTTAATTTTCCTAGAAGAAAAATTTCATTTGTGGAACAACCATTGGCTCTGCTGTGAAGAAGTGTGAGTCTGGGATTTCACAAAGAATGGGCAATGGAAAAGTGTAAGGAGGGTGAAAGAGCAGCTTTGCATTATTTAATATTCCATCACAGACTTTGTCCTTGGAAGGGTCGTGCCATGAAAACGAAAACCCCACAGCACTAGGGTGTCTGCTCGCCACTTGTTGAGGGAGAGAAAAGCAAAGTGTATGGTAGTGTCCATTAAAAACTTGCCAAGGCCACGTCTACACTATGGTGACTTTCATGGCACAGTAGCTATTCCAGCATAACTCATAGTGTAGATGTCACCTACAACAATAGAAGGGCTTTGTGTCCCGCTGTGGAAACTCCACCTCTCCGAGCAACAGTGGCTATGGCAATGGGAAGCATTCTTCAGTTGACCTCACTGTGTCTACGCCAAGGGTTAGTTCGGCATAGATATGGCACTCGGGTTTTAATTTTGCACACCCCATAGCACTGTAGCTATGTTGACTGACCTAAGTTTTAAGTGTAGACCAGGCCCAATTATTAGTTGAAAGTAAAACTAACTTCACTGTGTTATTTGCAGCATGCCGGTACTTATAATGGTTGTTATTTAATACTACTTATATGTATTATCATAGTGCCTAAAAGCCCAGTTATGGACCAAGACTCCTTTTTGCTAGATGCAGGACAGAACAAATGAAGAATATGGCAGACAGTACATTCCATTGTGCAACACTCTCCTAAATAATACAGTAATTGCCAAGTTTTTAATGGTGATCCTTGTGAGAGAAATCATGATTGTACAATACTGTAAAACAGGGATCGGCAACCTTTGGCAGGCGACCCGTCAGGGAAAGCCGCTGGCGGGCCGGGACAGTTTGTTTACCTGCAGGGTCTGCAGGTTCGGCCGATCATAGCTCCCACTGGCCACGGTTCGCCGTTCCGGGCCAATGGGGGCTGCGGGAAGAGGTGGCCCAGCCCATGCTGCTTCCCAGAGCCCCCATTGGCCTGGAACGGTGAACCACAGCCAGTGGGAGCTGCGATCTGCCGAACCTGGGGACGCTGCAGGTAAACAAACCATCCCGGTCCACCAGAGGCTTTCCCTGACAGGCTGCATGCCAAAGGTTGCCAATCCCTGCTATAGGAGAATGTATATTTGATAGGTTCTATTTGCTAGTATGTCACGGTCATTTGGTAGATAATGTATAAGAGGCTGTATTGAACACATGAGTGTTCTGAATTTTTAGAATGAGGCAAGAATGTGACTTAGGATACTAGAGGTGATGCCCACAGTTTTTAATTAATAGCACTTATCTACACAGTGGTGCATAGTTCTCTTCTTGGGACGGAAAACAAACTTCTTGGTTTGGAGGCAAAACTATTTCAGTATCTGAGCTTGGTTACCTAAGAGTTATCAATCTGAATCCTATGGGAAGAATAAGGAATGTTTTCTTTCTTTCATGATTACGGCAGTTTGGATTCAAACTGTTTGGAGCATCAATGCTTACCTTTATGAATTCCAGAGGACTTGTTGTCGTCAATTCGATGTTCTTAGTTTACAGAAAAAACAAATGTTTTCTCTTTGATCTTTTAACACATAGCCCCTGATCCTGCATTGCAACCTGCCAGTACCCATGTGTAGTCCCATAGCTACCCTATCACACTCAGACACGCCCAGAATGGGAACATTAGCCATTAAGAAGCCCTACCTTTTATCCAATAACTGGCATTACAGAATATATTGCAGGAAATGTTATTAACTAAGCAAAGAGTCATTGCTGATTAACTACCACAAGGACAAAAAGATGGTGACTTTTTTTCTTTACTGTGAACTCTTGGATCATATACCCCACAGCTCTCAGTGGTAAGAGGAGAAGCTGCAAGGGCTAAAAGGTGGATGGGAAGCCAGGGGTTAAGGCATTTCAAAATGTCAGGCAGCTTGTTATATTGCAGTACATCATTTTATCCCTGGAGACTACCGCTGAGACCTAGGCCAAAGCTATATAGAGAGCAGGAAATTTGACACAAGCTTCCAAATTTTCTCTGTAGCTCTCTTGGGCTGAAACCCATATGCCATGGTTAAACCATCAGGCTTTGCTCCACTGAGACTTTAGGACAAAGCAACTCAGTATTTCCTTCTTAGTAAAAGTGTCTGCTCTTTTTCTTAGCAGAAATATATTTTCCCACCCACTATCTTCTCAGACTGAAAATAGCCTTTTTTTTCCAATTGATAATATGCCTTGATTTGCATGTGTCTTGTTTTTTCATTTGATTTTTAACTTCCCAACTATAGCATCAATGAAATTACTATTACCTAAAGGCACATTCTGATATGATCTGACTGTAGATAATTTTAGTATTCAGAACACGTCAATGGGTTAACATGTATTTGTCACCTATTGTCCAAAGACAACTTTAACTAAGTCTGAAATGGAAATTCTGAGCAATAATTGAGGCTAGCCTTTAAAAAGGTGAACAAATAAATGGTTTTGTTGAAATGTGTCTATGAGAGGCTTTGCATTTATCCATTTTGTTCACAATCATGGTATCTTACTCTGTGAATAATTCCATTGTGTTCACCATGATTACTTGCAAATGAGGATGCTATATAGTGTGAGTAAAGGATTGGATTCTGGCCCATAGGGGGCGGGGGGCGTGAATTGAATCAAGCCAGAATCATTAAGCTTTTTTATTGTTTCTCCATCTATAAATTGATGGCACATTGAGATTTTTGTTGTCATGTAACATCAGTTTCTTTTCGGATTTCCATTGCCACTTGCCACAACTGTACAAGGAAAAATTAACATGACAAAATTTCTGTTTGTGAAAAGTGGAATCATGGCAAAGTGTAGTCATTAAGAACTTTGTTATTGGGCCAGAACTTCAGCCCACATTCCATAAAGCTGCCTTCACAGGGCACCTGACGATTCTCCTGATGTAGGGGAATTCACAGAATCCCTTGCCAAGTTTAGGCCATCTGTCTACATGATTCTCTGCCAACCTATCTTCATGTCAGGGTCAGGAGGATGCTAGGTGTCCATTAAAAGCTGGTACAAGTTAGATCAACTTTAATACTGCTCTGACTTGCCTGGGAGCCAAGCCAGTCCCTGGTGGCAGGACTTGGGTAAGGACAGAAAAATGCTGGAAAGCCACATATTCCCCTCAATTTCCCACCCTCCCATTCAGCACCAGGCATAGCTTGGCCAGAGGAAAGGGTGTAGCCTAGTCTAGAATCTTGTACCTTTCTCATCCGACCTCCTTCCAATACTGTGTTAAACTATGTGACTAATGCCTCTCACATGGTTCTTTCTTTCTCTCATCTTACCAGGGAAGATTTGTTTGCCCAGGATAACATTTTCTTTTTTTCCCTATGTATATAATCTTATGTTTTTATGTATATGTGTTAATGAACCCAGGAGTTCTCTTCCAGTCCTATGACCTATGTTTCTGTGTGTTTACTCTTGAGAAGACAAGGTTGTAAGAGTGCGCTTTGCACTTGAAGCGGAACATGACGAGATGTGTAATGGTCCTGTAGGAGTTCATGTCATGGTGTGGTCCATAGTGTGTGTATTTGTGGATAAGTTTTTGCTGACTCAAAAGCTCCATTTTGCAAGAGCAAATGCAATTGTCCATCCAAACTGGGAATTTTCTGTAACTGCTTAATTAGCTAAACAGCAGCTGCTACAGTTAAACATTTTTATATCTGCCAGACCAGATAACTTGCACCCAAGAGTTTTGAAAGAATTGGCCAAGGAGCTATCTGAGTCATAAAAGTTGATATTTAACAAACCTTGGAATACTGGAAAAGTAATAGAGGGTTAAAAAAACAATTGAGCCAATATTTACAAAGGGAAAACAATGTGATCTGGTTAACAATAGGTTGGTTATTTTGATATTGATCCTGGCAAACATCACAGAAAGGCTGATACAGTACATAATCATTGAAGAATGACAGCATAATTAATGTCAATCAACATGTTTTATGAAAAAGCTTTTGCAAACAAGTTAATATCTTTTTGAATGAGATTACAAGTTTGGCTCCAAAGATAACTGAGTTGACAAAATATACTTAGACTTCCGTAAGGCATTTGGATTAGTGTCGCACAAAATTCTGATTAAAAATTAGAATTATATTAAGCTTATGTAGCACATATTAAATGAATTTAAAATGGGCTAACTCAGATCTCAAAGTATCTGTAATTGGAAATCTAATGGAGGAGTTTCTAGTAGGGATATACAAAATCTCTTCTCAGCCTTATGTTATTCAATATCTTTATAAATGATCTGGAAGAAGTTTTAAATAATTCCTGGTAAAGTTTGACAATGAGACAAAACTGGTGGAGTGGTAAATAATAAATACTGAGTGATTTGGATTGCCTGGTGAACTGGCTTGCTTGAACAACATTTGTTTTAATACAGCTAAATGCAAGGTCATATGTCTAAGAAACAAGAATGAAGGTCACCCTTCTAAAATAGGAGATTATATTTTGGACACCAGAATAGGTGTCTTGGTGGATAATGAATTGAACATGAGCTCAGAGTGTGATGCAGTAGCTAAGAGAGCAAATGTTATCCTTGGATGTGTAAGCAGGAGAATATCGAGGAGATCGGTAAGGAGGTGTTAATGTACACAGCATTAGTAAGACCATTACTGGAATACTATGTCAATTTTAGGTGTCTGCTCTTCTAAAAGGATGTTGACAAACTGTAAAGGGTTCAGGAAAGAGCTACAAAAATTATTTGAGTCCTTATAGTGAGAGACTGAAGAGCCTCAATCTATATAGCTTAATAAAGAGAATGACGTGATTACAGTCCATTCGTACGTACATGATGAGAAGATTTCCAATAGTAGAAGGCTTTTTAATCTGCAAGACAGAGGCACAGTAAGATCCAATGGCTGGAAGCTAAAGGAGACAAATTCAGACTAGAAATAAGGCACTTCTTTTTTTCTTTTTTTTAGTGTAATGTGATGGATTCTTCATCACCTGAAGTCTTTACATCAAGAACACATGTTTTCTAAAAAAAAAAAAAAAAAATATGCTGTAGCTCTGCTAGAAGTTATGGTCTTAATTCTGGACTCTCTTGGCTAAATTACGTTTTGCAAAAGGTCAAACTGGATAATCATAATGGTCCCTACTGGGCTTAAAATCTATACCTATTAATCTAGTCAGCCCATGGAAGTGTTGTTTGCCCAAGCAATCCCAGGTCTTCGGAGCAGGCACAAATTTTGATGAACAAAGTTTGATTGAAACTACTTGAAAATGTGTTTACAGGATTTTCTGCCTCACAACTGATTTAATTCCAGTATGAAATGTATCTTTTAAAAAATGTATTTCCAATGAAGGTAAACTGTCTGCTTACCCCATATGAATATTTGTTTGTGTTTCTTTTTAGGATCTGTTGAGATACATAAAATTGTATGGTTTAAATTACAAAAGCAGCCATTTATAATTCTTGTTCATCTTTTACACAAATACATGTGATTCCATTAGATATGCAGCACTGCCTCTTATACAGTTAGTGAATGGAGATGAAGCACTTCTGTTTACCTGTGAAATTGCCTATTAAAATTACAATAAACACCATAAAAATGACTTTATGTCTCTCCTCTGAGACGAAGTTTCAATTTACTGGATCATGAGAAAATATCTTGCAAGTAATTGTAAATATTTTAGGTAGATTTACTCTGATATTACTTGATGTATCAAATTCACCAAAAAATTATGTAGTAAAATGTTAGAGAGAGACAGTCAACTTGAAATCTATTCCGTTATTAAAAAACGGGGGAAATCATTTCATCTTCTATACCTGTCCAGAGTCCCCCTGCCAATTGTTGTGGTTTAACAAACACAGTTTCCTATGTTGGAATATTTTTCTCCCTCTTCTTGCAGTAAAAGACCACTGTAAAATTGGGAAATTAACTAAATACCTGATGGGGAAGCTTATATGCAAAAAGCTACATCTGCATTAGTGTAAATTGGGCATTGAAGTCAATGGAGCTACATTGATTAACACCAGTTGAGCATATGGCCCGAGGTGTTCCCAAATGCACAAAGTAAACGAAATTTTAAAAACCCAGAAAAAACAAAAGAGGTAAATATGCTTTTCTCAAATCTTGATGAATCATAATTATTGTCGTGTTACTTGTAACAATGGTGCCTCTTTAACCAATTATTGAAATCCAGATTTTCAGTGAACTACAAAGACACCTCATGTTAACATTTATCCTATAGGAAACCCATGCAAAGTACTTAATTTCTAGCTCTGATTTGAACTATTACTGTACATTTCACATTGCAGAAAGAGCCAGTGAGCCTTACAGGCTGTAGGCCAAATAATCTGTACTCAAGGGAGGACCAGAGTAAGCCAGGGGCAGGGATGAAGGAATCAGGTGGGGCTTTGAGCCAGTTTTGCACTCTCCTAATCACAAGGACAGATAGAAACTGAACCAGTTCACCACATATTTAGAGCAGCCTCAGGGTTGCTCTGTCTTATGTCTGGCTGCCCTCAGCCACCAGGATAATTCCATCAGCCAAGCATTAGTCAGAGATAGTGGCTCCCCAACAAAGCTTCTTATCCTGAGGCTGGGGTGGTAACTTGTGTAGGAACAACTATGTTAGCCCAATACAGTGTGAGGATTCTCCAGCATAAAAGGCGAAAACTCAAGTAGTCCATTTAGCTGTCTCGTGCAGCCACTAGAGGGGAGTCAGAATCAGACCATGTGTCTGTGCTATAGTGATCATCTCATACATATTACCTCCACTGAAATAAATAGTCTTTTCATATCTCAAAGCTTCCGATGAATATCTGCTTTGAACCAATGCGGATTGTGTACCTCATAGTCTAATGTGAATCAGTTACCATCTCTGCCCCATTTCGTGCCTGCTTTAATGTTGTTACATAGGGACAGTGATGAAAAAAGGGCATATGCTACCACTAAAAATTACATAGATAAAATTCAGATCCTGTTGCATATAGCAACCTCCCTGAATTGGGTGCTCACTGTTCAGCTGTTAAGATTGTTATTAAACTTTATGGACCATAAACCTCATGGAAACAAGAAAAGTGAACAACCATGCTATTGCAATAGTGTCAAAACAGGAGACATATTTCATAGCCTGAAAACTGTATAGCCTGCGTACACTAAGAATCTCGACACTCACTAGCTGCCTCAAACTACAGAGTTTATTTTATTGCGGAATTAATGCAATGTTGCTAATTCACAGAGCTTAGCAATTATGTTATTTTTAGTTTAAAGTTCAACTTCATAAATCTAACTCTGCAGATTGGCTTTCTGAAATTGAGCAGTTTTTTTATTTAAATATTTGTCAGACATCCATCATCTCTTAATATTTGCTGTCATGGGAATCTACTTAATTTCAAACTAAATCCATCCTGATTTCCACTATCTGCAGAGGCTCACTCAATGCAACAACAGAACCCTGATTAGGGGAGACAGACAAAAAAGGGGATGAAAACATGTTTGACACCTTGTTGCAGAGGTGCAAGGGGAGGAAAGTTGAAATGCTAACAGGGTTAAGTATTTACTTTCAGATATATTTATTTTCAGAAAGGAACAGTCAAGTGTGTGTGTGTGTTATCAGACAACCTGCCTCTTGTACTATATGTATATAGTTGCCTTTCAGTATCCAAGTGCAAATTGGAGTTGATTGTCCCAAGTTTTAGTTTGTAGTTAAAAATCATCTTTCTCACATGCTCAGTAAGCTTTTAATAACACTTTTAAAAAATCTGTCTACCAATATTCTGAAGGAAATATATCACCGTGCAAATATATCATGTGCATGATGTGTTTTCACGAGCCCATTATTTACTCACACGCGGACACACACACACACGGTGATCTCTGGCTCATTCACTAAGTTATTCTAAGGTGCACGAAGCTACAGTTTCAATATTGGCATTGTTTGTGCTGGTTTAACAAATAATGGAAGATGCTGTTGTGTTAGATTTTCTCTGGCAATTCCTGTTTTAATAAAATTAATCTTAAAGGAATGCTAAAGAAACAAAGTAAAACATATAGACATTGAATCCAAAGCTAAGGTTGCAGGTACAACCTTAACTCTGCCCCTTTGTGCCTATCCAGTTGCAGGTACAACCTTAACTCTGCCCCTTTGTGCCTATCCATTTTTTTACACTCTTGAATGACATGATCTGTCATTAGTTTTTTAGATTACTGTAGTTTCCCTGGGGAGTTGTGGATTCTCAGCTCTTCTGAAAATCAGGCCTCTTATTTATGTATCTAAAATGGATTTAAGGACTTGATGTTAGGCATCCAAGCTTGTAAAATTGTGGTTGAATTTTCCAAAAATTGAAATTTAGTGCTCCTTCTCTCCCTTCTTGCATATTAAAGGACAATGTCTCATAGTGTGAAAATTTACCTATGAACCCTATGTTCTCTTTCTTACCATTTACTAATAACTATATCACTGTGACTGTTTACTGCAGTTGGCCATATTAAAGCAATATAATTTAGGCTGCTGTTTCCTTTTGGGTGGATATGACAGATGTTCGTGCAATTTCAATATGTAAGGTGACTTGCTGCGGAAGAATTGGGGCCATTGTTTCAAAAGAATTGACCTCTTCCCCTTGTTATGTATGTAGCAAATGACATTTTAATCCTTGGAGGGGACCTTTATAACACTGTCCTGGTTAGTTGACCATAAAATCTGGTTACCTTATCAGTGGTAAAGTATGGTAAAGAAAATAAGTTACAAACCTGCAATTTTAAACATTAAATGTTTGCATGTGGCTGAGAGACTTGATTTAATCATTACACTATAGGGCAATTACATATTGACCTACTATAGCATGAATGCTGGTAACTGTTATTTATTTTGATTGGTTTGGCATTATCGCTTAAATGATACTAGCTGTTGAATCCTACTCAGAAGCATGTTTATAAACACCACAGGTCAAATTTATGCGGAAAATGTTTGAAGCTACAAATGTCCTCTGAGAAAAGTGGGCAGGGAACATTTACTAGGTCAACATTTCCGTTAAAATATACAAATGTTCAGGCTAAAATTGTCCATTTGCTGGAAGACGAGTCTTGTTCTTCCCCTAAATTTCTGTATTATGTAACTTTTTTTGTTGCTTAATAAATGATATCATATTACTGTACTTTATAGGTATTTTACCAACACAGTGCAAGATGAATTATAATGGGATTTTTAGACAGTAAATCTGGACTGTAGAGTATACAGTTCCCAAAACATGAACTCATTTTTAATGTACCATCTGTTTCTCCGCTATATTACAAAGATAAATAGTTGAGAAAGAGACTTGACGAGAAGGAGAAAGGGGTTTTGATTTGCCCTTTCATCATACACATAAAACAACATAAGGTCAACCAATGCACTGAAATTAAAGGTAATACATAATAGTGGTGAGTCCTGATTTTTCTCCACCTATTGTTTCAAGTCCCAATTAAGAAAGAGGAGTTCCAAGGTAATGTCGCTTCTAGATACACAGGCTTAGCCTTGTCGTTGTGTTTACACAGTGTCTGTTAAGTTCTTCGTACAATATAATGAGAGGCTGATAACTGTCCTATCTTGATAAAGGTGAGCTGATAGAAAAGCACAAAATGTGCTCTGGTGCCTGGAAAAATTCTGAAGGAACATGTGAACAAACAAAAGCCTGCTCCTGGAAATTTTAATCAGTGCTTCTTATGAAAGGAATTATGATGGATAGCTGAGACATTTCAGAGGGGCTTCTCTTCAAATAAAATAGTGTTCTGCTTTCAGGAGCTTGTTAGACAGCTTAAAGCTGTGAGTAATATTTAGCCTCTGTACCAACTGACAGGCAGATACCTAATATTAAACTAATTTTTAAAAAAGGGTCCAGAGGCAATCCTGGCAATTACAGGCCAGTAAGCCTAATTTTAGAACCAGGCAAATATATTAAAGAACATCATTATCAGACGCATAGATGAACAAGACATGTTGGAGAAGTCCACATGACATTTGTAAAGGGAAATCGTGCCTCACCAATCTATTAGAGTTCTTTGAGGGGATCAACAAACATATGGACAAGGGTGATCCAGTGAATATAGTGTTCTTGGACTTTCACAAAGCCTTTGACAAGATCCCTCACCAAAGGCTCTTAAGCAAAGTAAGCTATCATAGGAGAAGACGGAAGGTCATCTCATGGATTAGTAACTAATTAAAAGATAGGAAACAAAGTCTAGAAATGAAAGGTCAATTTTTACACTAGAGAAAGGTAAATAGCTAGGTCCCCCACAGATCTATATTGGTAACAGTGTTGTTCAACATATTCATAAATTATTTGGAAAAAGGGGTGAACTGTGAGGGGGCAAAGCTGCAAAATTACTCAAGCTAGTTAAGTCTAAAGCAGACTTTGAAGAGTTACAAAGGGATCTCACAAAACTGGATGACTGGGTAACAAAGTGGCAGATGAAATTCAATGTAAATATATGCAAAGTCATACACATTGAAAAACATAATCCCAAATATATATACAATATGATGGAGTCTAAATTAGCTGTTACCACTCAAGAAAGAGATCTTGAAGTCCTTGTGGATCGTTCTCTCTGAAAACATCTGCTCAAGGTGCAGGAGCAGTCAAAAAAGCTAACAATGTTAGAACCCTGTAGGAAAAGGATAAAGAAGACAGAAAATATCGTCATGCCACTATATAAACCTATGCTAGGCCCATACCTTGAACATTTCATGCAGTTCTGGTTGCGCCATCTCAAAAAAGATATATTAGAATTGGAAAAAGTACAGAGAAGGGCATCAAAAATGATTAGGGGTATGGAACAGTTTCCATCTGAGGAGAGAGATTAAAAAGATTGTGACTGTTCATCTTGGAAAAGGGATGACTGAAGAGAGATAGGACAGAGGTCTATAAAATCATGGTCAAGAACATGAATATTCTTATGTTAGCAAAGTGATAATATGGAGAGACTTGAAAGCTGATATTGTTCACTATGTGTAATTAACTAAAGTTATTAGTTGCAAAAAACATTTTTTGTGGATTCCGCATGCGAGTTTCAAAGCTCTGGAAAAGGGTTGTTATTAGTAATGAAGTAAAGTCCTGCTGGTATCAAAAAGAAATTTGTAAACCCCTGTTTTTCAAATGTTTGAAAAGCAATAATAAATGAAGTATATGTCGAAAGTCACTTGCACCTGAAAAAGTCTTCTGGACTATTTGCTTCTGTTTTTGGGATAAGTTGGTCTATTCCCCTACTTCACTTCCCTCCCAGCATCCACATTATGTCTATATTTTAAGTGAACTATACTGTAGTGAAATTTGTCTATATAATCTGAGGGAAGTATTTAAGAAAGATATATTGTTCTTGAAATGCATTGTTACTAGCTGGTCAGTGTGCATTATTCTGCCTGGCCTTTTAAAATGGACATTGTTTGCCTAGACCAGTGGGAGACGGAAGAAAAGGAATTCCTTCTTCCCTAGGCACCATGAGAGGCAGCAGTGGCCTTGATGTCCTCTCTGTACCACCCTGTCCCTCTGGAGACAAGCATGCAGACTGAGCAATAAGGGGAGCCATGGTGGTAACCTCATTGGTGTTGTCTCTTGACTGAAGGAGTGCCATGTGGAAGGTGGCCATAAGAAAACACCTAAGGTGATGGGTCCTTCCTTTACCTCTTCCCATTTCTTTTTAATTTTTAGGGTAAATTAACCTAGGAGAATTCAGTGCATGGCCGCCACAATAGGATGTGTTTGGGAGACCACAGGGAGACACTCTTCCCATAGAGTCCAGGAGAACCAACTGCCAGGGAAAGGGCAGGACGTGCAAGCTCTTGGTACAAGAACAGTGGGAGGTTGTCTGTGTATGGGTCTGGTGGCCAGTATGGTTCTTTGGTCTTGGGACACAAGATTCCTAGATCTGAGGTTAATATACATTGGAATGGAGCAGTTCCCATCCCCAAAGTCTCTTAATATTCAAATATTATCTCTCTTCAGGCATCAGGTGCTATAAGTATGGATACGTTACAACCAGTATAGCCTCAAATTCCTGAAAAATCATATATATGCTTCCCTGTAGCTGTGTCCACAGCATGCTTGTTTTCAACACATGCCTCCCCTTTTCCCCTAGTGCACATCAGCCAGAGTTTAGCAACTCTTATAGATGTATAAATACAGCAGGGTACTGATTAAACAGCCTGGTTCTGATTTCAGCATCCATGCTTTTAGAAGTTATCCTTCGAAACTGTAAGATCTATTGTATTTGCAAATCTTTCTATGCTGATTATGACAATAATGCAAAAGAACACTCTCAGACTTCTCTTACCGGAATGAATATGGAAATAACAGTTTTGTTTGGCATTATCTTAGACTGTCTTCATTAAGCAAAACCAGTGAGCAGTTTCTAAGAAATCTTGGTGGACTGTAGTAGCAAAAGTGTGTATGTCACTCTTTACTGACTTTCAAAACACACTAGCATAGTCCCCAATTAGAGTGGACATGTTTTATTGTTTTGCATTTTTTCTTTAATTGTGGAGAAAATAAACAATTTCCAAACCTGCCCTTGGCCTGATTGTCTGGCCTATTTGTCTGTCTGTCTATCCATCATCCATCCATCAGTCCATCCATCCAGGTTTTTATATTAGCACCTATCACATGAGAATGTTTGTTAGTACGATACAGGCCACATTTCCAACCAGATGTTATACGTATTTCTACATTACACATTTTAGCCGAAAAAAGGGAGTTTTTCAACATCTTGTTGAAGAATGGTGCTCTTAAAAAATACACACAGACAACATAAGGGAACTTCTCTTTCCCTCTCTCTCTGCAGGCAAAACACTGCTGTTTGAACAGACCTTAACTGCTAAAAAGTGCTGTGTCAAAATAGATGCAGGCAGGAGGGGAAAAATACATTTGTTTTTTATTACTTTTCTTCTGTGATTAACACTATGTGCTTATGAAAGTCCTGGTGTAATATCTGACATAATTTCTTCATCCAAAAGATGAAGATGTAGAGGAGGTTGACAGTATTTATCAAGAAGAATTGAGGAAAATTATAAGTTTGAGTAAAAGTCCTAAATACGTATACATATGATTTATGTATTTTACATTGTTCCCCCAGGTACAAAGGTATTCATAAAATAGTGAATTTAAAGAATTACTGAAATAGGAAATTGCTCAGACCGAAAACCACTTGCACATGTATAGGTCCACATAATGCAGGTGGGAGTCTTCAGCTTTCTAACTTCTTTCCTATCACAGATACCACAGATACTGGCTTTTCTTATGTGGCCAGGGAGGGTTTTGTTAAGTAATAAAAATCAGACTTTTAAAATAGCACTTTTCATCCATAGATCTTAAAGGACTTTACAAAGGTGCATAAATATAATCACCCCCGCTGTATAGATGGGGAAACTGAGGCAAAAGAGGTTGTTAATTGCCTTTGGTCACAGAGCCAGGAATAGAGCCCAGTTTTGCTGACTCCGAATCCAGTGTTCTGTCCACTGGACATCAACACCTCATCTACCTACTCAGGAAAATAGTGTCTAAATCCATTCAATTAAAGTATTTAATTTAATGGGCTTTTTTCCCATACCATTGCTAAGCACCACTGATGGTCTGACTTTGTCGTGTCTCCTTTCTGTCAAGATGTTGGACAGCCATATAAACCATATATCAATTAAACAGTGTCTTTTTCCGTATTCACATTTATTTAGTTTCAGTTTACTTGGGCCCATAAGTTCATAGATCACTAGTGATCAGAAATGAGGGTGGGAGGTGGGAAGAAGAGCCAATCCTGAGAGATCTTTCTTCCTTCCTCATTCATTGTGCAGAGTTGATGGATCAGGCAGGGGAACTTTCATTCAGCAGCAGGTCTGTGGCTCCAGCTATTAGCTGTGAAAGGAGGCGTCAGGAAGATAGGACACTGCCTTTCTCACATCTTGCTTTTCCTCTTTGTGAAAACTGGAAGGATTGGGCTGCCCGTCTACCACATCTCTCGTAAGCAGAGGGCATCACCACATTCTTCTTAACACATGGGACAGTGAGGAAAAGCATGACTGGAAAATCAGAGCAGCCTCTTTTCTTCATCCATGGAGCAGGGGCAGAGGAACAGCCTGTGAAAAGATCCCATTTCTCTTCAGCTGGGGAAGGCTCACATATTGGTAGGTCCCCCCCCTCTTTCTTGCCTGTAGTGGGCAAGACTTAATGAAAGGGGTGGCCCACCTGTGTCTTGCAGGGAGGGGAGCATGCATCCGACACTGAGGCATGTGTTTTAATGGTGTGGATTCTTGAGGGTGAAAAAAAGAGTGTTTCTACTATGAGGGAATATAGGAAGGCAACATCTGAGAAGGAGGAGGGAAGTCTCTACAAAAATCTTGCTCTCCCTTGAAGGGATAAGTGCCTGCAACATCTGTCTCTTGCAGTTGGTATGAATTCAGTTATGTAACAAATCTTTCCCAACTCCAAACTCTTATTATCCCCCATAGCACAACCTAGTGGCATGTGTATTTGGTTAATACATTATCTCCATAATTCTTCACAGCTGTTTATGGAAGCCATGCATTGTGTTTCAGAATTCTGACATGGTCTGTGCCATTTCTAAGTTAGCCTGACCTTGTTTATTAATCCTATAACAATTACCGTTATGCCTACTATGCCGTGAGGTTCCCCAGTGTCAGAATAAAAAGCCAATATTCTCAGCAGTTGCAACTGTTCCACTTGTCAAAAAGCCTCCTGCATTAGTTCTCTGAGATGTTACTTGACAATATAATTTTAGAATTTACTATGATTTTAGAGACACTTTAGTTGCTTAGTGCCATCTGTAAGTGATGTGTATGCTATATCTCAAGCAAAAGGAAGAACTCTGTGGAGAGTAGAAACCTGCAGTCTAACTTGGGGAAATTGAGACACATGGTGGAGCTGCCTAGTATTATTGCCTAGATATGCTGTCTTATGTCTCTTCACTATATCATTCTGGAGCTTTCTGTGTGTTACCAGTTTTGCCCGTTACTTTGGGGTACGCTCATTTATTAGGCTTACTCTTCTGAGCGTGGTTTCCTGTAATTCTGTCAATGTTCTGCTTATGTCACTTGTGTTTTCGTATGGGGCTCTACTTCTCCTTTCTGCAAGTTCCCTCCCAGTGGAGCTGTCCTGCAGGACCTAGGTTCCCCGGAACTGGGTTCCTCCAGCCCCAGATGAACACACACACACACGTATTAACAGAGCACGTCTGAGTGGACCAGGTCAATCAGCACTTCCAAGCTGTCACCCTTATATGCCCCTGGACTCAGCAGGCTGGGTCAAGCAGCACTTCCAAGCTGCCACCCTCCTAAGCCACAGGTTCAGCACGTCCCTATCCCCACTTTCACGTTACACTTGTTCTGGTAGTAACTCACTTGATGAGCCAACCCCACAGGATTTTTGGACGTTACAGGGATCTTTAGCTAGGATTTTTGCCGCCCCAAGCAAAAAAAATTTTGGCAGCCCCCGCTTTTTCTTTGTGGCCCCCCTACCCCCAGCTCCGCCCCAACTCTGCACCTTCCCCAAATATCCAGTTCCGCCTCTCCCCCGGGCGTGCCGCATTTCTCCCCCACCATTGCTTCCTGCGGCTCGCTCCCGCCCCCCCGCTGCAACCACCCACCCTAGCTCGCCTCTGCTCCGCCTGCTCCCCTGAACACGCCACTGCTCCGCTTCTCCCCGCTCCCTCTCAGGCAAGGGAGAGGCAGCGTGTTCAGAGGTGAGCAAGGGTGCGGGGGGTAGAGGAACTGCTCCCCGCCCCAGCTCGCCTCCGCTCCACCACCACCACCGCCGCCTGCCCCAAGTGCGCCGCCACTTGGCTTCTCCTCCCTCCCTCCCTCCCTCCCTCCCAGGCTTGCTGCACGAAACAGCTGTTTTGCGCGCAGCAAGCCTGGGAGGGATGGGGGGGGCGGTATGCTCGGGGAGCAGGCGGAGGAGGAGCAGAAGCGAGCTGGGGCAGCAGGGGCACATTTCTAGGGGCGGCATGGCTTGCACTGGAATGCCACCCCTAGAAATGTGTCACCCCAAGCACCTGCTTGTTTTGGTAAGAGAAGCATTGCTGCAGCGCAAATGGGGAAGCCAAAAACACAGGAGAGAGACAGGGAGGGAAGCAACCAGCTTAACCATTCAAGTTATTTATTGCCAGGTAATAACCATACAAGGAGAGCCAAACTAACAAAACAGTTAGAATATTAAATCTAACTTAAATTTGATTACAAAAGTTAGGTTTAGAAAACTACACCTGATCACACAAGTCTGAGTTAGGAAGCTATACCTAGAGTAGAAAAAAAAAGAGAGAGAGAGAGTTGGGTTCTCACCACTCCGTGAAGCTTTAACCAGTCGGGGCTCCCAGGTGGTCGTGGTGGTAGCTGAGGGTCCAGAGTGCTGGAGACAGGCAGAGCCCCCAGCACAATCAGTCAGGAGAAGACGAAGTCCTAATGGAACTGACGCAGATTTTGGATCCAGGCATCAGATCTCTTACTTGAGCATGGGTAGGGGATTTCTGTAGGGAAACAACAGTGGTTCAAGGGACAACACTAGATTTGTTTGTGGGTAAACTGGTGGCTCAAGGGAGTATACCAAAGTTGTTTTGTTCAGGCTAGACAATAGGAACTGATAATTCCTGGCTATGTGCGGTGTTCCTTCCAGGGAGCTCCACAATGCAATTAGGCAGCTTCAGTATTTTGGATACCAATAAAGAATTTGTTACTAGAATTGGTCTGATAACTACTGACCTGGGTGTGTGCAGGCGTGAGTTCATTAACAGCTGGAGCAGAGATTCCCCCATCACGCAGTGCTTCCCTCCTTTTCTGGTCCCAGAGTTCAGTGCGGTTCTTGTCTTGGAATCTCTGTTCTCCCTTCTGATGCTAATGGAGATGCCTCCCTGTCCCATCCTCGTTGCAAATCAGGCTAGGAGCATTGCCTTAATCCTGTCACCCTTGTCCGGAGGGGTTTAGGTGTGTCTCCCACTGCCTTTTCATTGCTTTTGGTAAGTCTTTCTTCTGATCAGTTTTGTTTCAAGCAAAGGCTGGGGATGGGGAGTCCTTCATGAGTCAGACAGGCTGGATCTGTGCCCTGGTTCCCCACGTACACAGAGCTGACAGGTAACAGGTATTCTACCGACATCTTTTGTTCTTGTCTACACCAGACTTTATAGCTGTTGCTACCACTATTGCAGCTCTACCGGTGGTAGTAATAGTGTGAACTCTAGTGCATAACCACCATATTGTGTAGGCTTGTTCCGAGCAGTTGGATAACACAGTGGTTAACACACCAACAGCTGATTTACATTATCGCTTTCAGATTTGGTACCACAAATGGAGATGCACCAGTAATAGCAAAAGTTGGAAATTTTACAAAACAAACAAAAGCCTAGCGAAGACACAACCCAAATGCTAAGAGCTGTGTGACACCCTAAGACAGCCTGCCTGAGCAAAACTGTGCCAGTATACACCTGCCTATTGTTGTTTGAAAAAATGTCAATAGCTTGTGATGGCCAATCATTCATGACCTATTGAAGGTTTAGGGCCATCCCACTGTTCTGGAACATCAGGTCACTGCAAGCTTATTGTATTTACAGAGCTTGGTTTCATCTAGATATGGTGGTGGCTGGCTGGGATAGGAGATATGCTGAGGTGAGGCCAACTAAAGTTCTTATTTTAACTACTGACAGTCTAAGTCCTCTGCTGAAAGTCCTTTACATTCCTTGATGGGGACTAGATAGGGTGACCTTAGGGTGACTGGATGTCCCGATTTTATAGGGACAGTCCCGATTTTGGGGAATTTTTGTTATATAGACACCTATTACCCCCCACCCCCTGTCCCAATTTTTTACACTTGCTATCTCGTCACCCTAGGACTAGAGCACAGTACCACCAACACAGGGGAGGAGTTCAATAATGAGCCCTGAATGCTGTAGGCCTAACATAAATAGTTGTATGCAATGTTGTTGTAACTGTGTTGTCCCAGTATATTAGAGAGACAAGGTGGGAGAGGTAATATCTTTTATTGGACCAGGTTTTGCTTCAACTTTAGCTTCATCACCCACCTTGTCACTATAGATAGCTGTCTATTATATTGCGACAAGGGCTTCTGTTATTTCAACTCTGAAAATTGCAACATACCAAATACCATGAGCCATATAGTACAACAGAATTCAGCTTTTAAATCCACACATACTTGGGACTTTTGGTCCTCCAAAGAAACTCACAGTTGACCAGGAATATGTAGCAGAATAGCAACTCTGGTGTCTATCTCAACAGAAAACAAATGGTCTCTTGTAGACTACTTTGACTAGAAATCTTAGAATCAGACTCTCTTGCTTCAGTGCCCCTAGTAATATTTCACTTGTGTTGGTGGGTTAAGATGCTATTTGCTTCCCCAAAGCAATGTTTTGCCACTGTAAAGCATTACACAGGGGAAGCACGCATTGCTCTAGCAATGTTTGCTGGCTTAACGGCATTCTGTCATTGGGAACCGTTCTCTTCAGGTTTATTTCTTTATATTTGGGTCAGCAGCAACCATTTCCCCAGTGCATGAAGGTTTGAAACTTGATTATTTCTGACCTGACAGGGGTCCCTGAGAACTGAACCTTGGACATCAAAGCATAACATAAAATAAACTTTAAAAGTTAATTTTATGTTCAATTATCAATTAATTTATTTGGATTTTTGTAGGATTGGGCAGAGAAGAATAATGTTAATGAATATCTGACTTGCTAGGCATGTAGAAGCTTGAAGTGTGAGCCTGTTCGATGGTCCTACTGAAAATAGGACTGTCCTTAAAAAGAAGGTATGGTACTGCACAGTGTGATACCAGCTTGTACATTTTCCACTTTGCTTACTTTGTCATTAGGCTATGGTTAAGCATGATTAAAAATCTATGTCTAAGGCTTTATATATGTTCTTTTATTTAGCAGTAATAAAACATAGTAATAGTGTATTTTGCTACTGCTGTTGAAAGGGAATGTCTTTGTTCACTAAGTAATTAACATGTTGTTGAGGTGAAAATGCAATAAATGTGTCAAAGAAGGCAAGGAGCCAAAACATTGAAGACCAGAAAAAAAAATCATCTATAGATATAAGAGTGTGTGGAAGTACAAAATAACTATCTATTTCAGTAGCTTAAATACCAGTTAATGAAATTATCAAAATAAATAATATCTTTTGAATTGAGTGATACAGTATATTATATAATACAGTATGTTTATATCTATCTAACACCCTCTTGTATGGTGTTTTTCATGACTAGCTCTTGAAGCACTTTATAAAGGAGGTAAGAATCATTATCCTCGTTTTACAGATGTGGAAACTGAGGCACAGAGCCATGACTTTCCCAAGGTCGCCAGCAGTCTAGTGGCCAACCCAGGAGTAGAACCTTGGTCTCCTGAGGCCTCTATCCAGTAGGCAACACAGCCTCTAAGTGTGTAAATCTTCATTTCAACCCTCCTTACAAAACTGGTTATTTGATCAATAGATTATACAGGCTCTTTTAGAGTCATTGTGCACATCTTTGCTATGCTATCTTGTTAAATCTCCTGCCTATCCCTAATATGGAGGCAGACTAGGATAATACTATAAAGAGGCATGTTGTAATTATCCTGCACATGTGCAGTAACCAGTTCTCAAACTCTGAAATTAGGAAAAGACCAACCCTATATTAGTTCACTGGGGCAGAGACTTAGCTCATGGAGTAAGATTTGAAAAGCAAATTCTGCAGAACTGGCACGGAGAGATGTTCATTTTATTTGTACCAGTAAAAAACTGCTGTTTCAGGTGAAAATCTACCACATGAGGAAATCGCTTTGTGCGCTCTGGTGATTGACCCCAGTGAGAAGCAGGTGGCATTTCCACCACTGCCCTGCATGAATTTTCCTGTGAGGGGGCCAGCTTCAGCTCCTCCTGCAAACAACCCCCTACAGATCCTGTGAAACAGCAAGCTCTCTGAGGACATCTGTTTACTGGCCACCACAGTCCACTCTGATGCTGCATGAGTCCCATTTGCTTCTTGTAAATGAGGCTGCAGCTGTTTTGTGCCCCCAGAGTTTGGTCTGATGGAGTATGTTCTGCCACCTAGAACCTCCACAAAGGTTTACACCAGCATAGAACTTAGACCCATAGGAAATGTCGTGGAGTTACAGACTGCAACAAACTTGTTTGTTCGTTTGTTTGTTTGTTTGTTTTTTATAAACACATTAAAGTACAAGTTTAGAACGGAACACTCAGTTGCTCTTAACTATGCAACTATCGCTTCAGCAGGGACCTCTAGAACATGGGTGATTGTTTTCTTTAATTTCATTTAATTTAATTTCAGAGGGCAGGAAGGAGAAGACGGGGAGGATGCACATTAATGGTTAAGACATAAGTTACTGCAGCCCTGGGGCTGACTTTTGTGTCCAATTTTCAGGCAGCTTTCTGTAGTACTGCCCTTTGTGAGTTATATGCCTCAAGTACAGCATTTCCTAAAGAAAAATGTGAGGGTTTTTCCCCTCAGAAGGAGACCAAAATTCACAATTTGCCTGTGCTCAGAGTGTGTGTGTATGAGTGTTTTCTTGGATGCTCCATGAATTATTCTTTTGACATACTGTTTATTTTTTTCATGAGAAAAACCCTTAATTTAAACAGATCAGGGGGTTGTGCTTAAATTGAGTCAGTTTTCAGACTTGAATAAAATATTTTAATTTTTGCATTACGTGTTTTATGGTAAAGTTTCAGTTAGGAATTGTAAATGAGGATCCTAATCACTATGGCCTGGTTGCTACTGTATATATGACTATAAAAGCCCCCTGTCCTTTGTACCTACGTATTTACATAATGTGTTCTTTATGTTCGTGTCTCATTAAACCTAGGTGTTTAATCGTGATGTCTATGGTCCTCTATTTCTGCCTTTCGTTTATTTCTGCCCTCAGAATCTTTTCACTTTGAAGTAAATAACTGATTTTGCTACATGTCTTAGTGCTATGGAGCGCTGTTAAAATAATTGCACCTAGGCTTCCCAAATGTATGAAAAATGAGAATTCTTGGGAAAAGATTTTGACATCCGCTGAAAAGATGATAATGGTGTAGGCTAACAAGGAGAAATCTGTACACTTTCCTTTCAGTTTGATCATTTATTTTATACCTGTGCATTACTGTTTCTTTAATGTTCGCATATAAAATTCAGTTAAATGTTGTTCCTAAGAGCTGCAGGCAAACTCCCCTGAAAATACCAAGATAATGAACTTGAACCTGAGCTTGCTCCATCAAAGAAATGATTACACGCAATGTGTTTTAGCTTTTGGCTTTATTTGGCTTTAATTTATATTATTTTTTTGTCTGTGAAAAGTGCACCTTTAAGATGAGATGTTTGTTGAATCAATATATATCTGTTGGTATTGCTAAGGGATTGCCTTTCTGCTTTCAAATCTCTCCACAAAATACCTGAGTAGGCATAATGTCAAAAATGGAAATAATCAAAATGTATTTAAGGCTCACTTAAAAAATCCATTTAAAAAGTAGGAATGTGGGGGGTTTTTTTGAGGCATTTTAGGACCATAAATTGAAACACAAGTATTTAAATTATTTTTTTCAAATCTACTCAAACCTGTATTTATGTAGCAATACAGTGAACTTTTCTTGTCGTTTGCATTTATGTTTTTTTTTTTTTAGCAGTTCTGTATTTTAAGACTCCAGTGACCCATAAAAAAGAAAATACTCTAATTTTCAATTTCTTGGTACTGAATATTTCCCTTCCACTGGCTTTGTTTTTATAACAGTTATTTATTTAAGAGAGAGAAAAAAAGAGAGATCTGGGGAGGGGGGCAGGAGCTAAAGAAAGGAATGGATAACTTTGGAAAGATGTCATTAAATGACCGTCCTAGAATCTAATAGGATATTGTCAAACATTTAAAACAAAAACACAAACACAGTGGGGAGAGGGGAGAATGTGGAGCCTCAGACCAAATAAGGTGGCTTCACTTTGAACCAGCCCTTCACTTTCTTTAACTTAAAGCATTTAACTATAGCACTGTTAATGGTGCTCAGAAAGTAAATGTCTGCAATAAGACCAGGGTCCAGAAAATGAATGTTTTTCAAACTTCATAAACCAACATCCACAGAGGGCTCTCAGATGCCATTATGTGGCACTCCAGTCACGACCAAGCTCAGGACTTAACAGGGAAAACTATCACATAGAACTTTTTTTTTTTTTTCAGAAATCATTTTCATAAGAAGTGCCATCCTTCAGAAATCTATGGTCCCTGAAGGACAAATCTTGATGCTATGATGATTCACCTGGCCTCAGGGCGAATCATCCTAAATGAAGGATCAAGTGTACCCGTGGAAGGGCAGGTACAGGAAACTAATAGTGATAATATTCAGGAAACAGCAACTCCTTCTTCTGAAGTTTGATTTATTTATTTAATTTATTTCTTTTTTCTGTTTAGAATAGCTAAAAAGTGCCCAGCCAAGTATTTAAAATTACAAAACCAAAATATGGTACAATCACCTTACCTAGTGTTACCAAGCAGCAGCACGTAATCAAATATTACCATCCTCTCACATGAGCTTATACCTCAATCCCTCTGTTCAAAGGCCACATGATACAAATGGGCCCTGCGGCATTCCCTGAAAGACGACAAATCCAGGGTAATTTAGACTAGGGCTGGGAAGACTTTCCGGAACACTCTGCCAGCTGACTCCCTTCTGTTATATTAAGAGGGAACCCAGCAACAGCACCTCTGCTGACCGCAGCTGTGGTAGTGTATCACGAGGAGGGAAACGGTCAGTAAAGGAGGCGGGTTCCAAGCAACTTATGGCTTGTATAGATCCCAGAGCACAGATGTCATGTGCTTCCTCTAGGATGTTCCACACCCCTAGAGGTTGGCTTCCATATGCACCAGTTCCAGCTACTGCATAGATTTGTGATGCACCGCCATGCGGAGCACATTGCAATAGTCTAAACATAAAGTGACAAAGTCATGTATGATGGTAGCTAGGTCAGCATCTAAATGTTAAGGCTGTCCCCATCCAGTGAGGTGTAGATAGAAAAATGCCTTTTTGACCAATGGCACTTGAATGTGCTCTCCGTCTCAAGGGCAGAAACATTCGCCATTATCTCTTCTAGTTGTTTCTCCCAACTACCAGTATCACCTCGATCTTGTCTGAATTGAACTTCAGCCAGCTCTTCCTTGCCCCAATCTCTGCCAGACACGGGTCAGTCTCTTGTCTGCTCCTGTTGGATCAGTCAAGAAGAAGGAAAAAAGCTAAATATTATCAGCATATTGCCCAAGTCTCCTCACTAACCCCACTAATGGCCTGATATTTATATAGCATTGAACAAGAAGGTAAACAAATGGAACCATGCAGTTCTCCATATTAGGGAGATCTTGGAAGTGATGAGCCATTGCCCAATAGAATCTGCTAGGGAAGAATGAAACCACCCCAAGACAGCCCCTCCATTGCTGCTGGAGACCACAGAAAAGCCAGCAATGCCTCATGGTCAATGGTATTGAAACAGCTCCAATAATATTCATATGGACACCCAATCATCCTCCATTGGCAGGAGTTCATTGATCAGCGCAACAAGGGCAGTTTATGTACCAAACCCAGGTCTGTACCCACACTGAGAAGAGTCAAGAAAATATGAGGCAAGTGGATGCTGTGAAAGTTGTCCTGTCAAAAACTTCTCATAACTTTCCCCAAAAAGGAAGGCGTGACATTGGCCTATAGCCAGCTAGATTGTTTATGTTAAGAGGTGATTTCTCGTGGAACGGAAGCACACAGGCCTCCTGCAGCTGCATCAGCATCCTGCCCTCCCTAATGGAGGCATTGACAATTGCCAGTAACAGAGTAACCAGTAATTCCTTGATGGCCTTCACCAGCCAGGAAGAATACAAGTTGTGGACTGAAGTACACCGCCAGCACCTCAGTCAGTGGCATTGATCAGATAAGATAGTGCATCTGTGGTGGCAAGATAGGAGGTAAATGCAGATAGTTTGACCTGAATCCACAAAAAATATAGACATTTTCTCACAAAAGGCAGGACTTGATTTAGATCTTGAATGCAGATGGGCTGGATTAATCAAGCGGTACACCACTTAGTACAAATCTGCTGACTGAGATTTTGCAGATGCTATAGTACAGGCACATAATCTCCTTTTGCTTCCTGTATGGCTACAGCATATTTCAAAACCCGCTTTATCATGTAGTCTATCAATTTCAACCCTGGACTTTCATCAGGAGCAGTCTAGCTGTCTTCCCTCTTGCTTCATTCGTTACATGCCATCTGAAGACCAAAGTGACTTGTGACAGTAAAGCCATTGAAGAGGAGGCCAGCGGCCACATGATCAAAATACAATCCTCATATACAATCCTACTAAACCATCAACCAAATAGGGAAAGTAAAATCTCCCTCTGAAAATCTTCTGGCTCCATTAACCTCTGAGGGCAGAACTTGAAAACAGGCTTTTTTTGCTCCAACAGGACAGCTGAGCCGCATCCTCCCAATCTTCAATCCCAGCCCAAACACCAGATCAAAAGTATAATTAGCAAAGGGCATAATTCTGTAACTTTCTCTAGCAAAGCTCTGATTGTCCTTTGAAATACCCTACTATAGAGGTCTGTTCCCCACCCCTGGTTGAAATGGCTGTGAATTTAACCCTTCCTCAAAGACAGTAGAACTACCCTATGTTCTATGCACAGCTGTTGTGCTTCAAGAAACACTCTAAGTGGTGGAGAGGCAATTTGTCTAGAATTACTTGGCAACACAACAAGGGACCTCTAACAGTTTCAATGTCACCTATTTTACTACACAGCAATCTCTTCTCTTAAATCCCAGCTCTCTTGACTATGTGCCGTTTAAGCCAATGCTTCTTTCTTGGTTCTATAATGATTTTAAGTCCTACTTTTAGAAGATGTATCCTCTACTGTAATGTAAAAAACTCATCACTGTTTAGTTTCTATTTCTTTCCTAAATCTGCAACAGTAATATGGTTCTAGAAGGGTGGTGAGAGCAACTTGAAAACATATTCTTTGTCATAAATGCAAGGAAAATTACCCGTCTGCTGACAAGGAGACATCTGACCCAATATAGTTTCTGGAGAAATTCAAAATGTTCATTATAAAATGTAGGTGCAAAGCAGCAACCACCATCTGTGAAATAGGCTACATTTTCTCTGGAGAGAAACCTGGCAACACTTAGGCTGGGACATATATTCATGCAAGAGAGTGAGGGACTGTTAAAAGAAGCAGGGAAGATACATCAGGATTCCGAGCAGTGTCAGGGGGAGGGGGAATTTACAAAAATGTGAAAAAGTGAAGAATGTGAACTGAGTGGGATGGATGGGTCTGACACTCTTGGGAGAGGTCATACAGGAGAACATAGCCAGCAAGGAGTTGGGAGAGATTTGAAACCAAAATCCTCAAAATTAATAAAACACATTTATGGGCTATTATTTTTATTATAATTTATTTGCATATTTGATAGCACTCAGGGGGCCTCAATTAAGTTCAGGGGCCCACAGAAGAAAGGGACAGTACTTCCCCAAAGAGTGCAAGAGCAATGCAATGTTTTGCTCCCAAAGAGAATTACTCCCACTTGCCCATAGTTTTAGTCAGTATACCACAAGCTTGGAAATACATGCTACCCTTTGGGAAATGTTTAACTGCTGTCACCTCGAAGCCAGTCAATATTTGCTACACACACACACACACACACACGTGTGCGCGCATATATGACCTCTGTGATATTTGTTTACCCCTGATTTATGAGATCCCATTGCACACTATAGAAGAAGAAAACTAAATATGCAAAGGACAGATAGACTTTTAATGGAGTTACTAGCTCAGTGTTTCTCCACAGAAACTGACCTAGAAATTGCTTTTTTAATACACAAGTCAAAATATGCAAATTCGGAATTCAGAGTGGCAGCTTAGAACCTGTATACACTTTGTTAAATTTCTTATGAAGGACAGGGAAATTTCTCATTTTACAAAGGCTGTTCATCAGCTTCTAAAACTGAGGATTGCAGACCACAGAGCTATGTAAAACCTGGGAGAGAGGGGTAGGAGTTGACCCCCTGAGTTTCACCTTGAGTTTCCAGGTCAAGTGAACCAAAACACGTAGAGTGAAATTCAGTGAAAGTACCACATTTCATTTGGTTTTCCTGTGAGATCCATCAGGGTTTGCTTATAAAGACTGTGGATTATTGTCGAATTTGCACAGTGCTTCAAATTTATAACAAAACCCAAAAGTGGGAGAATTACTAGCAGTTTCCTTTTGATTGACAATATTTTCTGAATTTTTCTTAGCACCATTTACTTTGCTACCACACGAGGAAATTTCTGGGATGGCTACTACAAGTAGAACTCCTAGTTAATCTGAATTCCCTTGCCATTTTTGCAGAGATTAATCATTTTGTATAAATAAAAAAGTATAAACATCTAGTGCTTCTACCATCACCTTTCTAAATAACAATAATAATTAATAGTAATGTATCCTAGCCCTGTTAAAATATTTGTAATGAAGGAGTGTAAATTTTGCTGGAAGAAGCATTTTCATTCCATATTCTGCTTCCTGATCCTACTCAACAAAAATAAAATTTATTTTTTAAAAGTATATCCATTAGTTATCTTCTCAGTCCCTACAGTCTTTCAATGGAAACATAGTTTTCCCTCCTCCCTCCCCGCTCCTTGTTATAACCATAAAGAATCAGTACCATGAATTTCAGTTAAGTTTATGATTAGCCCCTAACTACAGCTGCCATCACATTTGGCAAGGAAACCTCTTCTGGAAGCATTCTTGTCGATAGGTAAACAAGCAGATATGCTGAGCTGGTGGACAGATGAATAGGAAATAGCTTGGTTCCCCATGATAAATCTATCGCGGGTGGAGAGAAGATTCATGTAAAAACATTTGGTTATGTGGTGGTATAGAGGATTAGGCACATGCTATAATTAATGCCAGTAGCAGTAAAAGGACATTAGGGATGTACTGTGTGTTGATTATTTCTTCATTTTGTTTATGCTAGTTTCCTCTCCTTCGCAGCTGTATGGCTATTGCCAAAGAAAGCCCCAGAGACCAAGCTTTAGCCGCTGCTCCTCTGTAACTGCATCATTACCTCGCTCCAAACAAAGTCCTTTTTTTTTTTTTTGTCAATAGAGGATGAAAACATTATTGGATTCAGGAGCTCATAGTAGTCCTATATGCAGCTAGGGACGAGGAGGATAGATTTATGAAATGGACCATTTCAAATGGCATTATCTTCCCACAGTGAGGTACACCTTTCATAAATCATGGGAGAGTGTTTGAAAAATAGAGCATTTGTTATTCCTGCTATATATTATATTTGCATCCTCCACACTATGATCTTAAGGGGGGGCAGGAATCCTCAGCTTGTTGTTGTTCATTTCTAGCAATTAAGGCTTTGTATGTTATAAGGAGAAAAAAAGAAAAGAAGATAATGCAGAAGAAGAATTGGGGAAAAGTTTAACTGTTTTATTTTCCAATTTATTTCAGACTTAATTTTCTAGTGTTGGTAGAAAGCCAACAATTTATTCTTTAAATTCGTGGAATGTTACAGAGCCTTCTATGCCTCATTATGTTGCAACCAAGCTAATATAGATGCTTTAGGATCAGCTAGGAAGAGGAGCGCAAGTACAACCCAAAGCTTTTTATTATTTGTTATTTATTAATACTGCTTTGTTTTTCTTCTCTGATACTCAAAGTGTCTACTTTGCTACATTAATAAAATGGTCTCTGATGCCTCTTGAACTTATCTGCCATCTATGTATTGTACTGGGAGAAAAGAGAGTCAGTATTTCTTCTGTGTTTCTCACAATCCAATATTGCAATAATTTTACCGATGAATCTGATGCACCTTGGGATAAATGCAGGTCTCTATTAAACCTATAACTAGACTGATGCGAAAAGTCAACATTTATTACACAATATTATTTGTGTGGCTGCTTTAAAAATCATCTCTTTCCTCTGGAGAGGAAAGTTTCTAGCATGTTCTATGGTAGCAACATGTCGTTACTTGTTTTGAATCAAAAAGAGAAGCCTTGATTCTGGCCAATGTATTTTGTCCAGCAATGTTGGAGACAGTGAAGCAAAATTACCTTGTCTTATATATAAAAACCTGAGGAAGTTTCATAGAAAAGGACTAAATTTAAAAATGACAGGTTTCAGAGTAACAGCCGTGTTAGTCTGTATTCGCAAAAAGAAAAGGAGTACTTGTGGCACCTTAGAGACTAACCAATTTATTTGAGCATGAGCTTTCGTGAGCTACAGCTCACTTCATCAGATACATACCGTGGAAACTGCAGCAGACTTTATATATACACAGAGAATATGAAACAATACCTCCTCCCACCCCACTGTCCTGCTGGTAATAGCTTATCTAAAGTAATCGTCAGGTTAGGCCATTTCCAGCACAAATCCAGGTTTTCTCACCCTCCACCCCCCCACACAAATTCACTCTCCTGCTGGTGATAGCCCATCCAAGGTGACAACTCTTTACACAATGTGCATGATAATGAAGTTAGGCCATTTCCTGCACAAATCCAGGTTCTCTCACTCCCTCACCCCCCTCCAAAAACCCACCCCCATACACACACAGACTCACTCTCCTGCTGGTAATAGCTCGTCCAAACTGACCACTCTCCAAGTTTAAATCCAAGTTAAACCAGAACATCTGGGGGGGGGGGAGAGGAAAAAACAAGAGGAAATAGGCTACCTTGCATAATGACTTAGCCACTCCCAGTCTCTATTTAAGCCTAAATTAATAGTATCCAATTTGCAAATGAATTCCAATTCAGCAGTTTCTCGCTGGAGTCTGGATTTGAAGTTTTTTTGTTTTAAGATAGCGACCTTCATGTCTGTGATTGCGTGACCAGAGAGATTGAAGTGTTCTCCGACTGGTTTATGAATGTTATAATTCTTGACATCTGATTTGTGTCCATTTATTCTTTTACGTAGAGACTGTCCAGTTTGACCAATGTACATGGCAGAGGGGCATTGCTGGCACATGATGGCATAAATCACATTGGTGGATGTGCAGGTGAACGAGCCTCTGATAGTGTGGCTGATGTTATTAGGCCCTGTGATGGTGTCCCCTGAATAGATATGTGGGCACAATTGGCAACGGGCTTTGTTGCAAGGATAAGTTCCTGGGTTAGTGGTTCTGTTGTGTGGTATGTGGTTGTTGGTGAGTATTTGCTTCAGGTTGCGGGGCTGTCTGTAGGCAAGGACTGGCCTGTCTCCCAAGATTTGTGAGAGTGTTGGGTCATCCTTTAGGATAGGTTGTAGATCCTTAATAATGCGTTGGAGGGGTTTTAGTTGGGGGCTGAAGGTGACGGCTAGTGGCGTTCTGTTATTTTCTTTGTTAGACCTGTCCTGTAGTAGGTAACTTCTGGGAACTCTTCTGGCTCTATCAATCTGTTTCTTTACTTCCGCAGGTGGGTATTGTAGTTGTAAGAAAGCTTGACAGAGATCTTGTAGGTGTTTGTCTCTGTCTGAGGGGTTGGAGCAAATGCGGTTGTATCGCAGAGCTTGGCTGTAGACGATGGATCGTGTGGTGTGGTCAGGGTGAAAGCTGGAGGCATGCAGGTAGGAATAGCGGTCAGTAGGTTTCCGGTATAGGGTGGTGTTTATGTGACCATTGTTTATTAGCACTGTAGTGTCCAGGAAGTGGATCTCTTGTGTGGACTGGACCAGGCTGAGGTTGATGGTGGGATGGAAGTTGTTGAAATCATGGTGAATTCCTCAAGGGCTTCTTTTCCATGGGTCCAGATGATGAAGATGTCATCAATATAGCGCAAGTAGAGTAGGGGCTTTAGGGGACGAGAGCTGAGGAAGCGTTGTTCTAAATCAGCCATAAAAATGTTGGCATACTGTGGGGCCATGCGGGTACCCATAGCAGTGCCGCTGATCTGAAGGTATACATTGTCCCCAAATGTGAAATAGTTATGGGTAAGGACAAAGTCACAAAGTTCAGCCACCAGGTTAGCCGTGACATTATCGGGGATAGTGTTCCTGACGGCTTGTAGTCCATCTTTGTGTGGAATGTTGGTGTAGAGGGCTTCTACATCCATAGTGGCCAGGATGGTGTTATCAGGAAGATCACCGATGGATTTAAGTTTCCTCAGGAAGTCAGTGGTGTCTCGAAGGTAGCTGGGAGTGCTGGTAGCGTAGGGCCTGAGGAGGGAGTCTACATAGCCAGACAATCCTGCTGTCAGGGTGCCAATGCCTGAGATGATGGGGCGCCCAGGATTTCCAGGTTTATGGATCTTGGGTAGTAGATAGAATATCCCAGGTCGGGGTTCCAGGGGTGTGTCTGTGCGGATTTGATCTTGTGCTTTTTCAGGAAGTTTCTTGAGCATATGCTGTAGTTGCTTTTGGTAACTCTCAGTGGGATCATAGGGTAATGGCTTGTAGAAACTCGTGTTGGAGAGCTGCCGAGCAGCCTCTTGTTCATATTCCGACCTATTCATGATGACAACAGCACCTCCTTTGTCAGCCTTTTTGATTATGATGTCAGAGTTGTTTCTGAGGCTGTGGATAGCATTGCGTTCCGCATGGCTGAGGTTATGGGGCAAGTGATGCTGCTTTTCCACAATTTCAGCCCGTGCACGTCGGCGGAAGCACTCTATGTAGAAGTCCAGTCTGCTGTTTCGACCTTCAGGAGGAGTCCACCTAGAATCCTTCTTTCTGTAGTGTTGGTAGGGAGACCTCTGTGGATTAGTATGTTGTTCAGAGGTATTTTGGAAATATTCCTTGAGTCGGAGACGTCGAAAATAGGATTCTAGGTCACCACAGAACTGTATCATGTTCATGGGGGTGGAGGGGCAGAAGGAGAGGCCCCGAGATAGAACAGCTGCTTCTGCTGGGCTGAGAGTATAGTTGGATAGGTTAACAATATTGCTAGGTGGGTTGAGGGAACCATTGCTGTGGCCCCTTGTAGCATGTAGTAGTTTAGAAAGTTTAGTGTCCTTTTTCTTTTGTAGAGAAGCAAAGTGTGCGTTGTAAATGGCTTGTCTAGTTTTAGTAAAATCCAGCCACGAGGAAGTTTGTGTGGAAGGTTGGTTTTTTATGAGAGTATCCAGTTCTGAGAGCTCATTCTTAATCTTTCCCTGTTTGCTGTAGAGGATGTTGATCAGGTGATTCCGCAGTTTCTTTGAGAGCGTGTGGCACAAGCTGTCAGCATAGTCTGTGTGGTATGTAGATTGTAATGGATTTTTTACCTTCAGTCCTTTTGGTACGATGTCCATCTGTTTGCATTTGGAAAGGAAGATGATGTCTGTCTGTATCTGTGCAAGTTTTTTCATGCAGTTGATAGATTTCCACTCCATACGGCTAAATGCAGTGCCTTGCATAATGACAGGTTTCAGAGTAACAGCCGTGTTAGTCTGTATTCGCAAAAAGAAAAGGAGTACTTGTGGCACCTTAGAGACTAACCAATTTATTTGAGCATGAGCTTTCGTGAGCTACAGCTCACTTCATCAGATACATACCGTGGAAACTGCAGCAGACTTTATATATACACAGAGAATATGAAACAATACCTCCTCCCACCCCACTGTCCTGCTGGTAATAGCTTATCTAAAGTAATCGTCAGGTTAGGCCATTTCCAGCACAAATCCAGGTTTTCTCACCCTCCACCCCCCCACACAAATTCACTCTCCTGCTGGTGATAGCCCATCCAAGGTGACAACTCTTTACACAATGTGCATGATAATGAAGTTAGGCCATTTCCTGCACAAATCCAGGTTCTCTCACTCCCTCACCCCCCTCCAAAAACCCACCCCCATACACACACAGACTCACTCTCCTGCTGGTAATAGCTCGTCCAAACTGACCACTCTCCAAGTTTAAATCCAAGTTAAACCAGAACATCTGGGGGGGGGGGGAGGAAAAAACAAGAGGAAATAGGCTACCTTGCATAATGACTTAGCCACTCCCAGTCTCTATTTAAGCCTAAATTAATAGTATCCAATTTGCAAATGAATTCCAATTCAGCAGTTTCTCGCTGGAGTCTGGATTTGAAGTTTTTTTGTTTTAAGATAGCGACCTTCATGTCTGTGATTGCGTGACCAGAGAGATTGAAGTGTTCTCCGACTGGTTTATGAATGTTATAATTCTTGACATCTGATTTGTGTCCATTTATTCTTTTACGTAGAGACTGTCCAGTTTGACCAATGTACATGGCAGAGGGGCATTGCTGGCACATGATGGCATAAATCACATTGGTGGATGTGCAGGTGAACGAGCCTCTGATAGTGTGGCTGATGTTATTAGGCCCTGTGATGGTGTCCCCTGAATAGATATGTGGGCACAATTGGCAACGGGCTTTGTTGCAAGGATAAGTTCCTGGGTTAGTGGTTCTGTTGTGTGGTATGTGGTTGTTGGTGAGTATTTGCTTCAGGTTGCGGGGCTGTCTGTAGGCAAGGACTGGCCTGTCTCCCAAGATTTGTGAGAGTGTTGGGTCATCCTTTAGGATAGGTTGTAGATCCTTAATAATGCGTTGGAGGGGTTTTAGTTGGGGGCTGAAGGTGACGGCTAGTGGCGTTCTGTTATTTTCTTTGTTAGGCCTGTCCTGTAGTAGGTAACTTCTGGGAACTCTTCTGGCTCTATCAATCTGTTTCTTTACTTCCGCAGGTGGGTATTGTAGTTGTAAGAAAGCTTGACAGAGATCTTGTAGGTGTTTGTCTCTGTCTGAGGGGTTGGAGCGAGAAACTGCTGAATTGGAATTCATTTGCAAATTGGATACTATTAATTTAGGCTTAAATAGAGACTGGGAGTGGCTAAGTCATTATGCAAGGTAGCCTATTTCCTCTTGTTTTTTCCTCCCCCCCCCCCCCAGATGTTCTGGTTTAACTTGGATTTAAACTTGGAGAGTGGTCAGTTTGGACGAGCTATTACCAGCAGGAGAGTGAGTCTGTGTGTGTATGGGGGTGGGTTTTTGGAGGGGGGTGAGGGAGTGAGAGAACCTGGATTTGTGCAGGAAATGGCCTAACTTCATTATCATGCACATTGTGTAAAGAGTTGTCACCTTGGATGGGCTATCACCAGCAGGAGAGTGAATTTGTGTTGGGGGGTGGAGGGTGAGAAAACCTGGATTTGTGCTGGAAATGGCCTAACCTGACGATTACTTTAGATAAGCTATTACCAGCAGGACAGTGGGGTGGGAGGAGGTATTGTTTCATATTCTCTGTGTATATATAAAGTCTGCTGCAGTTTCCACGGTATGTATCTGATGAAGTGAGCTGTAGCTCATGAAAGCTCATGCTCAAATAAATTGGTTGGTCTCTAAGGTGCCACAAGTACTCCTTTTCTTTTTGTAAATTTAAAAATAACATTCTTTATAAAGTCAAGCACTCGAAAGTTTTCAGATTTATGGTTTCCTCTGCAACCTTTATTCTGCCTGTTTGTGAGTAAGCATTATGATATAGTTTTTAATGATATGATCACTAACTATTTTTTCCATAGGACCCAGGCTCGTTCATTGTAGAATATGGATGCACAAGTGGACAGAATTAAAGTTGTATGGGTTACTGCTAACCTAAGTTTTCATAATTTTCAAATGCTTGACTTTGCTACCTAAATAATGGTCTTTTTTAGGCTAGGGTTTTTTGGTATGTTTAAATGTTTACACCTTATGTTTTGTATGTTTAGCAGGTGGCCAAAGGTTTCCTGACCAGCTCAAGTGGCAGAACGGAAATGGTGATTTTTAGAAGTTTATACCTCAGCCAAACCCAAATTATAGAATATTATCCTTCTCTTCTCTTCTCATTTCCCCCTGATCTCTCTCAGTCATGCTTACCAAGAACTTTTGTTGTAGCCAGAACCTAGATGAGAGAAGAATGCTCGTGTGATCATGAAGTTCAAAAATTTATCTGCAGTGGAAAGCTTAAAAAAAAAATTAAAACAAAAAGTCAAGGTCAAATTGGCAATTTATTCCTGAAATTTCTGCAGACACTATTACTTCAGATGTTATGAGCCCTGCTTTTCAAGACCTGATTTGGAAAGAGCTTTGGACTCTCAGGTCCTCAGCCTACTGTCCTAAGGACCATTTCCATACTTAGGTATTTGGATCCTGAATATGGTGGGTTGGCATGTGAGATGTTAATTCTCTTCAAGGTTCTTGAGAGTTTGTTACCTCGATAGAGTGAAATGCACATGGCTTGTGCAAGCTTACTGTATCACGGGTGCTGCTAACTCATGAGCTGAGTGAGGTGATCCCTCTTTATGACATGTATGCATTGATAAAGTTCACAGATTCACTACACATTTCCAGGTAGATATGCCTGTTGTGCTGAAAGAAGACGTAAAGTATTTATCAGACTGCAGCATTCCCAGGAGAGCATTAAAGTTGTAAAAGACAGTTCTCCAACATTCAGCACCATATTTTCTTCTGTTTTCTGGGGAGATAGGAAATGTTCTTGTCTCAAAAAAATTGTGATCCCTGGCCCATAAAAAGTGAGAAGAATGCATAGCAGCTTGTTGAAAACAAATAGCTATAGCTTCTTTCGAGAAAGAGTAGAATCTGATTTCTGTGACTTTGAGAGCTTGGTACACAATAATATTGGTCATGTCACTATGACAGAGGAATTGCTTTTATAGTTGAGCTGTGATGTTTTCTTATGTCTTGAACAATAGTGTATATGATGATAAAAATGGCTCTCTCATGGGTATTGTCACTCCTATTTTGAGGCCATAATATATTTTTCTGTTGCTCTAACATGGTTCTGAGTACACCATTCTGTATGCAGTGTTGTTGTAACTGCGTCGGTCCCAGGATATTAGAGAGACAAGGGGGGATGAAGTAATATCTTTTATTGGACCAACTTCTCTTGGTGAGAGAAACAAGCTGTGTCAGTTTTGTCTATCCACTGGTTTTGGTCTTTGCAGTTCTTTACCTCTGGTCAGGATAAGGAATTTCCCATGTGGTATTCCAGGTCAGCACCGAGTCATTGAAGGACAGATGGTATTTTACTCCACCCTTGGTATATTAATAGCACAGTTTGCGTGTTTTAAGACTTGAATGTATTAAGCTGTTGGGTAAAGCTAGGATTCATCTCAGGCTGTTTTAACAGCATTGTCAGCTGCAGTGGTTCTGATTTACTGAGTAAGCATGACTATAGGCAAATGATCTTTCTGCATACAGAATTAATTACAATTCAGGACTGATGAACTTTTACGATCTAGTTAATTTTTTAAAGATGCTGTGAATGGTTTATTGAAATTTTTTAAAAAGTGATAGTTTTCTGCCCCTGCTCTCGTAAAATCCTGTCCTGCATTTAATGTTGGCCTAATTTAGTAAAAGATGTAAGTATCTCTTCTCTAAAGCACTATTGTGTAAAGGCCAAGTCAAGGTTTCAGTACATTTCTTTTCAGGTAAACTCACATTGCTTCCTGATGGGCATCCATGAGGTGTTGGATCATGCCAGTGTAGGAGCTTCTGGTCTGCTCTTTTGTCCTTGAATGCCCTTAAAATGATTTTTTAAACAGCACAGTGTAAATTCTGCATAATGGTTACTAAATGCCATCTTATGAAGTGTTATGAATGAATATTAATTTTAAAACAGTATGCTCCAGAGCATGTATGTGTCAAATATTTTTATAGTGCAGACCACCTCATAAACCGGTCCCTCCTATTTCTGATTGTACAGAGCACCTCCCCTCTGATTCGAGATAGACCAAATTGCCTTCCATTCACAATTGCATAACATCCTGGGCCAAGTACAACAATTGCTTATATGGAAAAGTAATATTATGAAGCCATTTACTTGACTCTTCTCCCATTTAAAGCAATGGTAAAACACCTAGGGCCTTGTTCCATCTGCTTACCCCCACAAGTCCATAGATCACAACTTTGGAAAGCACTGTTTTATGCATTTAAAGCTTGGTCAGAATTTTGCAGGAACATCTTTTATTGTCTCTAAGATTGCAGTTCTTTGACCCAGTTCATTGTACTCACCTTCTCTAGACTCATAAAGTTTTGTTGTTGTTTTAATCAGAGGATTCTGTGCAAAATGAAGCCATTGGACTTTACATTGCTTGTAGTATCATAGCAAACGGTATCCCCGTGAATCCTGCTTCTGCTCTCAGTTACAGTGATGTAAATCCGGAATAATAATAGCATTAGAAAAGGGAACTGTCTCTTATGTATTAACTTCAAACCCCAGCAAGGACAATTAAAAACTTTGCTAACATTACCTTTGTAAATGATAGGAGAGAAAGGACTAAACATTAGTCTTCCATTAAAAATAGATCAAAAAATACCAAAAGGAGGGGGGAAGCCAGCGAAATAAGAAATTAGGATACCACCACTCAAGGCCTGCAGATGAGGTTGCTAAACATTATGTTTTCTCAGGCTACTCAGATTTTAACTTCCTGTCTGTGCCTGAAGCAATAAAGACAGAAACACTATAATTAGCTTCAAAACCTTTCCTAACAAAAACAGCAACAAAAACCCCTCCTGGCTGCAATTTTTTTTTATTTTCCCCTTTCGCTAAATTTCTGAATAAATGACAGGACAGTTTTCAGAGTAACAGCCGTGTTAGTCTGTATTCGCAAAAAGAAAAGGAGTACTTGTGGCACCTTAGAGACTAACCAATTTATTTGAGCATAAGCTTTCGTGAACTACAGCTCACTTCATTGGATGCATACTGTGGAGAGTGTAGAAGATCTTTTTATATACACACAAAGCATGAAAAAATACCAAATTGGTTAGTCTCTAAGGTGCTACAAGTATTCCTTTTCTTTTTGACAGGACAGTGTTACTTGCTCAATTTAGGGCACCCCACCTATACCCTACCGAGGGCTCAAGGCATAACCTGGTCAATTTAAGTTCCCCACCTATAACCTACCAAGGGCTCAGGGTGTAAGACACCAATCAATTTAGGCACTCCCACCCTTTCCCTTCCTAGGGCTCAGGGTGTAAGGCAGCTATCCTTACCCACGGGGTTCAGGAAGAAACCTGGTCAATTTAAGTTCTCACCCTTTCACTCGGGGCTCAGGGCTCTACAGGTCTGTGGAACCTTTTCCCAGTGAAAGAGTCTTACACAGCTGTGCTATAAACATCTATTTATTAGCAAAACACATGGAATACATTTACCAAGCAAATATCTTATGCTTACCACTCCCAGTATACACACAAATTTCACCTGATGGCCAGTCAGGATTCATTCATCTGGGGGTTCCTGGCGATGCCTCTGCACGTCATGGTCATGTAGAGGGGTCAGAGTTCCAGCAGCTTGATGTTGAACTTCAGTCCAGAAATGGTTCCTGGCAAGCATTGTTATTCATTTACATTATATAGGTAAAACTAGCTCCCTCCTTCAAATGTACTTAATTTATCACATGATCCCACACTCCTAAATAACAAAAATGTTAACCAATTACGCACTGGCATCTATGTGTCCTCCCTCCTGCCCAAGTTCTTTACATTTTATCATTCATGCCCACATTGTAACTGAATTGTGTCCTTCTCTATTTGTGCAGATGGTCAGCATAAAATGCTGGTCAGAGCTTATTTTCCCATTTGTTGAGTCTCTTTCTGAATCCTCCCTAATTTCCCAGTGCCTGGGTGTCTCTACTTTATAACCTTGGTTGTTATAACTCTCGTTAGGGACATTCCTGAGGTGGGGGTGCTTTATCAGCAGCAGAACATTTTTTGTTTCAGTTTTAGTGGTGAACTCCCTGAGTTTCACCCAAGGCTGGTTTTTCTTTGGGGGGTGGGGGGTGTTGATCAGGTCTCAGGCCTACAACAGGTGCAACCAGGATTTTGAATATTAACTTGGATGAGAGCATGAAAAGCTGTTCCCTTTTCTTTCTTGGAGAGTCTGGTTGTGTTATCGATGAATACAACTGTTCCAATTGGTTGCTTGCTTGAAGAATTTTAATTTTCATGCTTGAAAGAAGAAATCTCAGGTTTCCTGGGTGAACTAGCTGTTAATGGATTTTTTAAAAATGTACAATCGATGGCGTAGGAGGGTGTGGACTGTGCTGGGCTCAACATACATACTCTGTGATCAGATAACGTGTTATCATAATGAAGCCGGTGGGTAACACTTTGCATTGTTCAATAAAGCAATTGGTCTGCCCCCCTCACTTAGCCTCTTGAGCACTACAAAGAATAATGGTGCACCTAACTGCTATTTATAACAATTTTCACTTGCTCCAGGGTCTAAATTGGAAACCTAATTTAAGATCTATAAAAAGCTAAATATGTAAAAAAAAGTCCCAAAATGAAGCGAGAGCTGCTGCTCACATGCATTTCAGGCTATTGCTCTCTGATGAGGTTCAAGTTGATCTACCTTGCAGTGGATATATAATTATGTCATTGACAAAACACTAGCAATTAAATCATTTTTTCTTGGGGTAAAGTACTTTTCTTGTTTTATGACCAAGGACAAGCTGCAGAAAGTCAAAGGAAAAACATAGTGTGCTAATCCCCAGCACATGACAGTGGGGAGTGGGGAGTCATGTAAACACTTTGTTTTCATGTTTTGAGAGACATAGAGGGTGAGGGAGGAGGTTCTCTCTTTAAAAAATATCCTTTCCAACATAAGCCAATTTTAGTTATCTTCTTTTTCGCTTCTGGTCAATGTGTCTTCATTGCAGTTCTTCAGAACAGAAAACCTAACATAGTTACCCATGTGCATATATATGTTTATATATACAGATATATATGCTTTTGCAGGTCTGTAGCTGTATACTACAGGTACTGTATACCTGCATGTAGATTTGTAATATAAGGTCTGTGTGTGTGCTCATTTCACAGCCTTTCATGATATTCAGCAGGCTAACACCAACTTTGATAAGGGTATTTGTGGTAACATGTTCGTGCTTTTATGACAGAGTTGGTATCAACAGTTTCGGTATCATTTTTTCTATTTGATTATGAGCGTGTTAGTGTTTCAGCAGAGCCTAATTATCGCTTTTGACTCACCCCAACATATAATGTTGCATGTCATGCTGTACTACTTTTAATTTCACAGCTGAACACATTTCTATTGTTCTAATCCCCCTCTCCAAGTCTCAGCTTAACTCCATCTGGAGGACATGCAAGGTGTATGGCTTCCTGAGGTAGCAGTAGTGATATCTATGGATCACCCTGCCAGGAATATGAGTGGAACAGTGCAATCCAAATATTCTCCCCTTCAGGAACTAAATGTGTCATTCGTATGGCACATGCTGCCTCTATCAGATGGACTAGTGTTCCTGGGCTGCTGTTGCATGTGAGTGTATCATTCATCAGCATGGTGCTATCGGACCACTGGACTTTCTCTGCTGAAGGAAAAGCTAAATAACAGCTAAGGATGTAAGAAACAAGAAAGAAAGAGTTCAATATCAAAATTTAAAAATGGAGAGGCACCTCACAAACACATCAATAATATTGTTCCTTATTATCTATGTATCTGTGTGTTTTTCAGCACGTATGGCAGTGAAAAGAACTGATATTTTAGCTCCCAAAGCCTTTCCTCGTTGCTCTAGCCCTAGCGTCTTGTCATGAGGTTCTGATGTGGCTTCTTCCTGAAAATGTCTGTTGCTCACTTATCCAATTTCTATCAATCTAAAATACTCCTTCATTTCTTGCTTGGGAAAACTTCCAAATGCCTAAGTGAAGTGCAGTCAAATTTTCATGGCCTATGGAAAATCCAGTCTGCATTCTAATGACACCTCTGAAAGTTTCCTACTTTCTTATGCAGCCCACTTATTACCTTCTGAGTTATTTGCCCTCCTCTTCCAAAGAAATCTATTTCAGGGAGTAGCAAAAGTACATAGTATGTGAGTGCTTAACCAAACATCTCGCATTAATCCATTTCAAGCTTTTTCATAAATGCAGACTAAGGGAAGGCTGCTTCCTGACAGATTTAATATCAACATTTTCAGAATCAGATTTCAACATTTTGAACTTTAGAGGTCTCAAGGCAGTATTTTCCCTCTCTTTGTCAAACATCATTGAGGAGATAGGCTTTCATGTTTAAAGAAGTAGTTTATCTTAGACTCTGGATAGATGTAACCAAGGTTTTTTTGTATACTATACCGGTGGCAGCTGTAGATCAAAATTTTAATTGGACACAGTAAACTTACTCAGCTGGACATGAGCTCATTAACTATGGTCACTTTTATATGTTCCTATGAGGTCTATGCTATGACTGCTGGACTGTTCGATGAAATGTGGGTACTCCTTCTGATTATATATTAAACAGTGGTAGGAATAACAAAGTCAGCATTTACAACTAATTACCCTACAGTAATATTTGAGATTCTGCAGTTCTTGTATCTCAGAATGCACTATGGGGTAATGGTTTGTAAACGTTATCTTTTAAATTGAGAGTCCACTGTAGCAAGTATGGTGGCAGGATGTTCTTAGATGTGGCCCTCAGCTCTGGAAAATGCTCCTCCACAGCTGTGAAAGATTGTGAATTTGTTGCCCCCATGGATATCATAGAATCACAGGACTAGAAGGGACCTCAAGAGGTCATCTAGTCCAGTCCCCTGCACACATGGCAGGACTAAATATTATCTATGTTGCATAGTATATCAATTTGCAGAGGCTTTTGCCCAAAGTGCGTCTTGAATATGGGTATTCTTCTGGCTTATGAAGTTTCTTTGGACTTGTCGTTTTGTTAACTGAGTTTGTTTTAATTTGTAATTGAGGCATGGAGGGTGTGACTTCTGTGACTTGACTTATTAGTGGCTAGATTCTGTGCCCCTTACATCACAGTTAGTTCCACTGGCCTCGATGGGTCTATTCTGAAAGGTACTGCTCACTGTGACTAGGACTGGCATAATCTGCACCAAAATGATGACTGTGAAAAAGATTATTACAATTAAGGTTTATAATCAGAAATACTTCACAATGTGAGTGAAAGTCTATGAATCACGTACTTAAAGATGTGTGGTCTACAGTTATAATAGGACGTTAGCCACAGGTTCTTGGAGCCAACAGGTTATCCCTCTCTGATTTTGTGAGGGAAGAAGTACAAGTATGTTAACCTGTGTGTTGACCATGTAGTTTATACAGTGGATAGCATTCAAAGATGACTTTTTGAGGTCACAAGTGAAAACAATGTTAACACCAGTAATTTTGTGGTAGCATGCATGTTCCGGAATATAGCATTTATCTGCCCTGAACATGTCAGTTCCCAGTGATCTGGGTTCAGCTTGTAGAGAATAGAGATGTCACAGCTCTTTTTGACTGAGGCAATATGGCTAATGTTTTGTCTGTGAGAAGGATGGAGCCCAACTGCTGCACACCTTTAATCTTGGATCTTCTTTCCTGTGAAGCCTTTGTAATTCATAATACAGTCACGTAACTCAGGAATGTTTCTTTAGATAGATAGATTCTATCTCTGAGAGCTTAAGTCAAGGGATTTTCGAACAGTCACTTGATTTATGTATGTGAACGTGTAGCTCATAAAAGGACTTTATTTTACAACTTCTTTAGCAATATAGGGAAGAAAACCCCAATAATAATTATAACTCAGTTACTATTATTTTTCTTTTATTCAATGCAACATCATATATTTGTGTGGGTGGAATTCTCATCATTGTACCAATTTGCAAAAGAAAAAATTGCATGGTGAGGAAGATGACCAATGCTTCCACCTTTACTTGAGTTTGTTCCACAGTTCTGTTTTCTTTACTGTGACTGTATTAGCAAATTTGATTTCGGTTCTCAATGCTCTTTCTTTAGTTTCACTTATTATACTTTTACATTTGTTAATTGCTGTATGAACCACTTTTGTGTGAGTAGATTCACTATTTCAAATCATTCACAAATACACCATTTTTTCCTCACTTAAATACCTTTTTTTTTTTAAAGCTCAAATATTATTTGGCCTTATTTTCTCCAGTTCATCTCTAGTCATTAGATGAGTGAAATACCATGGTGCCTTTTTTAAGACTTGGACTAGCTGACTTAACATTCTACCACTCTTGCTTTTTGAGGTTTCTCTTCTTTATTGAAACAGTCCTTTTAATGTCATCTTTAATTTAGTCAGATAATGTCATCAAAATAACATTTACTCTATTTCTGCAAATTCACTGCATTATTAACTAGTGTAACTAGACAAAAAGATGGTATTAAACCCCCATGGAAATATATACTTACAGTAAAAAATGATACAGTTCATAGAGGCTCTATATTTAATTTGCAGTTTCAAAGCACTCTCTATGGAAAGATTTTATGGTTCTGAAATAATTTAAAAGCATGTTTTACTTGAACCCATAGTAGGTCTCCCCATTGCGTGTGTTATGGTTCTTTGCACAGTTGTAAAATAATCAAAAAAATAGGTGTAACAGGACCACAGTTAAAAAAAAAATCTTCTGATCATCATCCTTTCAATTGAGTAGGTCTGGGGTCTTTCTAAATTTTAGAATTGATTGAACACTTTTATTTCAAAAATGCTACATCAAAGAACTTGCCTTTCTAACACAGATTTATTTTAATTTGATGCCCTTCTATTTTCTGTCTTAGAGGACACATTCAATTTTGCTGTCCAAAATTAATTTGGATTTAACACCTAAACTGTATTTTTAAAAAGTGTTTGACAGCCCAGCTTTTGTTAACATGAGCTCCTGTTAACATCAAGGTTACATCTTCATGTGTGTTGTTATAATCAAGACCTTCTTACAGGCTTCACTCTCTAGAATCATAAAATTAAATATGGAAAAGAGCTATTTGCTCATTTAGTCATTCCTTTGCCAGTGTAGAATTGTTCCAAACAGTGTGCCTTCTAATATGTTTCAAACTATGTTGCCACCGTTTCTATTTGAAAGTTTTTCCATAGTCTAGCTCTCACATCTCTCAAGAGCATTTAAATGAATGGAGTTCCAATTAATAAAACGGATGTCTAAAAAGGGGAATCTCAAGTAGGAGTAGGGAGGTTATTTTACCTCTGAATTTGGCTGGAATTCCAGTTCTGGTGTCCACCATTCAATACACAAAGGATGTTGAAAAATTGGAGAGGGGTCAGAGAAGACCCACAAGAATGATTGCATTATAGGAAAATGTGCCTTAGCATTAAAAGTCTCAAGAGTTTAATCTGTTAAATTTAACAAAGACAAGGTTTAGGGTAGTCGATAAGTACCTACATGAGGGAAAAAAGCTTGGATCATAGAGGGTTCTTCAATCTAGCAGACAAAGATAAGACCAGATCTAATGGCTGGAAGTTGAACCTGGATAGATTCAGAATAGAAGTAAGGTGCAAATTTTTAACAAGGAAGGTAATTTGTCAAGAGTTGTGGTGGATTCTCCATCACTGGAAAATTTAAAATGAAGATGGGTTGTTTTTCTAAAAGATATGCTGTAGTACAAAGAGAAATTAATTCAAGGAAGTCCTACAGCTTGTGTTCTACAGATCAGACTAGATTATCACAGTGGTCCCATTTAGCCTTATCATCTATGAACTCTAGTTAACTAGCATGTTTGTAAATGCAAATATAGACACTCCATAAATATTTATTCCAGGACACTTATGTTTATTCCCGTTTCTGGGTCACCCAAGGCTGAATATTAAAAAGATGTTTTTAGCCATCTCAAATAATCCCTTTCCATCCTTGATGTTTATATTCTTGAAATATTTGTAAATAGCTATCATATAATCTTTTCCAAACAGTTCATATTTAGGTTTTTGAATCTTTCCTTGTATATCAATTATCCCATCATATCCTTTATTCTATTTTGCTGCTTATCTCTGAACTCCCTTTAATCTGTCTTCATCTTTCTGGTAATAAGGTGCCTAGAACTGAATACAGTGATCCGTCATGTAGTAAGCCATCTGATTATATGAATTAGTTGTAATTACATTTTGAAAAACAAAGCCACAGTGCAATTATACTTTAATTGCAATGTAACTACACTATAATTCACATACTCTTATTATAAACTGTAATCTTTATTCTTTAATAATGAGGGGTAAATTGTTTTAATATGAGCAAATATGAAAAAATTCCAAACCAAACCATTGCTGAGGTTCAAGAAGTTTGACTAAGTTTTGCTTCTCCAGTATTTTTCATGCATGTGTGTCTGTCTATTCACTGTTTAGTTCTAGGTAGGACTGGCAATAGAAGTGCTGAAATACAGCAAGAAAGGTTGTTCTTGTGATCTTTTCATTGTGATAGGAAGAAAGGAGTATCAGAAATCTCATGAGAAATTATGTTATATAAGATTTCCAGTCCAGATCTGCAGAGGCAAGAGCTGGCTCTTTGGATAAACATCTAAACTTTTGAGTTCTCATTACAATAAAATCTCAGAAGCTTTTGAAGTTTGCTCATCACTGCTCCTGAATAATGTTTGTTTCCTCCATGATTTTGATAGTTGACTGGTGATGAATTGAAGTTTACAACTCATCTTTTGAAAGACCAGGATATCAAAGATCAAGCACACACGTGTACACTTCTAGTTATTTTCTGCTGACTCCTTAACATTTTAGTGAAGATATGTTGACAACAGAACAAGCCTAATTTGAACAGGAATCAGACATTGCAAAGACCTTTCAATGGTTAATTAGTTCTTTGTAGCTCTACAAATGATTTTAGTCTTTTCAACATGAGTTCAGTGGAAGCATGTTTGTTATTAACAGTATCACTGAGAAAAAAGGCATGGTCTGTGGTCTGGTCTATCAGAGCACTGGGGAGGCAAATTTCAGAGCAAGGGTCTTTCTAATGAAGTGCCCTATCCCCAGACATGCAAATCTAGGTAAGGTCCATTTAACTATTCAATGATCTGAGAGAGGACTATAAAATATCTATTCCCCTAACCATAAAGCATTTTTTCAGATGTAATCCAACACTTTGAGTTACACTAGGAAGTCTCTGAGGAACTGAATTCAAAATACTGCTTAGAAATAAGCATCTGACATTTCCATGTGATTTACTAAGACAACCTGATGTAAAATACATTTCAGCAATTCACTTTCGATGTGACAAAGGTATGGGCAACAGAGGCAAGGCCCTCATCTCAAAGAAAAGGTAACAACCTTCTTACCAAGCACTTATAGAAAAGATTATTCTTGGACACATCTGCAGCATGAACATCCAGAAGCAGCTGAGGATCCTAAAGGACCCCCTGGCTGAAGCAATTAAACAGCTGTCTAAACAGCTGGAAGGCTCCCAGCTTTCTCTTTCTTTGCCTGTGTCTTGCCCAAGGATGTGTCTTTGTCAGTAGAAATATTACAGCTTTTTATTGTCTGCTGTACATATATGTTCAAAACTAGTTTTAATCTGTTGAAAGCAGGGAAAAGATAAGCATTTGATGTGCATTCTTTATCATCTTCTGAGAAGTACCTTTAGCTCCATGCATGAACATGAACACATAAAGTAACTCTCTGTCTTTGGGACAGGAAAACTGCTAACTTGTAAACTGAACTTCTCAGAAAATAGTATCCTCCAGAAGCAGATCTTCACCCTTAAACATGTGAGGAAGGTGGTAGTTTTCCTTGAAAAAGAAGCTGAAGATCATGCAGATGTGATGCACAAATCTGATGAGATGGATCTTGGCGCTAAGATGAATCGGTATGAAAACCATGTCATATTACATCAAAAACTGGGATGAATGTCTGGCTTTGGTGAATAACAGTGCATAATAAATGCAAAAATGGGTATTTTTAAGCTGATCATATGTAGAAGCAAGGTGTTCTTTAGCAGCCTTTGCCACATCAGATTCAAGTACATTGAGGACTAAGAAGCAGCTGAAATATACAATTTGTCTCTTACATTTTTTGACAAGTTGATCTAATTTATTGTCTGTTTGCAATGAATTAGTGCTAGAGAGGGAATACATTATATCTTTTTCCCTTTTTCGGAGTCCAATTGGGAAAGAAAAAGTCACATACAGTATGTTTAGTATTTGTGTGCTTCATCAATTCCAGATTCACTTAACTGGCAGATATAATCATTCAAGGCTTATATATTGGCAGGTGGTCTGCCAAGCAGAAATAATTTTCAGACTGACAAATAAAGTGAGCACAATATACATATTTCAGAAAAAACATCATGCACTTCTGTTTAAGGATTCATTATCATGGTATAGATTGTTTCATTTTGTTACATTCAATTGGACTGGATCTGTGCCATTTGCAAACAGCAATATTACCCAAGAAGAAGTCTGACATACAATACAATATTCCTCTACGGAGAATGAACTCTTTCCTAACATCAAAAGGTAAACCTCTGTTAATTGCAGCAAAATATGATTACACATGTCTAGCTTTAAAGTGTTTGAATAACATAATTACTGTGCCTCAAGTCTACTTGAGTAGTCCAATAGGGGATCTTCATCTTCTTCATAATGTCAGGATTCAAGTCCATTAACCTGCTGCTTATACAGTATCCCAAAGCCCATCCAGCTTATGTTATCACACTTGCAAGTAAGTCTCAGTATGCTAAAGTACCTCCTGACATCCAGTGATCAAGCTTCTGAGGAGAGTGGTGATTGTTTTCACCATGCACTGTACCGCAAGCCAGAAGGGACACTCATGCGGGCTGCAAAAGCAGTTCCTCTTCCAGATGAAGAGAAACAGCTGCTGGCTAAAGGGAGGATGGTCAGGCAAAGAGCTAGATTTGAATTAATATAATATTGCTGTTCACAATGTGGAATACTTTAGACATCTGTTTAAAGTCTAACATTCTAAATGAATGGAAACATTCCAAAGGAAATGTGAGTAGGCTTTATCTGTTACATTAGTGCTACAGATAATAAAGATGTATCTTAATCAAAGATTGCTTATATCTTTAAGATTTCATCAATTGAATTCAATAGCAGCACCGAGGGAAAAGAACTGAAGAGAGTGACAGTCAGTGGAGAAATGGATGCATAAGGAAAAAAAAAATCCTGCTCATTCTGTATCCATAAAAGGTCCTTCCAGTGAAAAACACAGAACAGAAGCAAATTTACTGTGATTGGCTTGCGTCTAAATGTTCCAGTTAAATTAAATGGTAAATGTCATAAAGTAACAGAGTTCTACCGTGTTCCATATGATGTTTTCTGTTCTTACTGCAGAATCCATTTTAAATTTATTTTTACATCATCCTTTTAGGCTCAGCCATACTCTCTTCCACGACCCCAGGGTCAAATACACTCCTGTTTTATTATTTTCTTTTACTTTAGTTCATTACACCTTGTGATTCAGTGGAAACATAATAAAAAAATCTTAATTTTAATTAATGGCGAATTTAAAACAGAGCCGTTTAATAAGTCTGTTCTCTGAACGTAAGTGTAGCAGCCTGAAAGGGCTAACTGTCATTTTATTAGCAATAGAGACTACTGATTCAATAGCAGAATAATTGACAAAAACTGCAGGTAGGGCAGGAAATATTTAATTGATTCATAAATATCCCTTGAGTGAAATGCACTGAAGAGTGTTAGGTTGTTTTGTTGTTGTTTGTTTGTTTGTGCAGTTGGGAATCAGCTGTTGTTTCCTCTGGGATTTAACAGCTGTTAGCATTGTTAATGACATCAAATTCATGCATTAAAATCCTCTCATTCCTCTCCATTTAAAATGTGGATGTGGAAAGCACTGCCACATCCCCCTTTGTGAAGGAATGAAAATCCAAGGAAAGATAAAAGCACTTATTACAAAACCACAGACCGGAGCTTCTGTTGATGGAATCTCGTAATGAGTAATTAAGCTACTTTGCAGAACTCAGCGCTGTCACGTTTGCAACTGGGTATTTCCATTCCCCTGTGCAGCTGGGAAAAGACTAGGAAGGTGATAAAGGAAAAAAAAATTGTTCTGGAAATATCTTTGTGGAGCCTCAGAGATTTCAACACAAAGTGGTTACTAAAAATTAGCCTCCCGAAATAACCTTCTATCTGGTGTGAAAGACACTCTCTTAAAACATTCATACTTATATCAGCAATAAACAAAAAACATGAATTTTTTTTTGCTATTCTACCCTCTCTCAAAGGTATACCAATGGCAATGAGTTTTTCTGTACCTCCTACTTCGTAAATGAACATTTGGAACCGTGAACATTCAGCCGTGGTTTGGAAAATATGTCACATAGGGGCCTGGCAGACTTTTGAGTGGAAATAATTGTTTTTTGGGGGGAAGAAGATGGGATTGGTCCAGATTCTTTGCTGCAAAGTTCAAATAGTGCTTATGCTTTTAAACAGATTTATGAATATTATGCCCCTAAGAATTCCAATTATTGAAAATAACTCTGAAGAGGTTGAATTGTACTTTCATCTTTTTATTTCCCTTTGTGTCTTTATGGTTATTAAGTGATTATCTTGGTCATAACTTGCTTCTTTCAAGTAGCTTTATATTTTTTTAGAGGCAAAAATGAAGTAGCAAGCATCGTGTCCTGAATAGTTGTATCCCTCTTCCAAGCCATAGTTTTTGTGCAGAAATACCCTGGTTTTTTACATTCCCATACAGCAACTGTTACAGGAAAATTAAATTAAACTAAACCCCAACAAAGAAATCAACTAGCTAGCAAAATGAATTTACGGTGAACCAGTTTATTTGAAATTTCACCGAAATGCTGTTCAATACACAGGAAAAAACGAGTTAATTGGAATAACCAACTTCCAGACCAGATAATGAAATATGAGTGTCTGCTGTGTCACATCAATAAACATGTTAATTGAGTAACACATGGAGTCCTTTCTATCACATACTGTACTTGCTTTAGGACTATTACTCTGGAAAGAGTAAAACTTAATTTGCCCAAGATGATGTATTTAGGATAAATCCCCTATTTTAGCAGAACCAGGGGAAGATATAGAGCAACAGTTTGTTTTGAGTAGTTGAAATATCAGTGAATGTCACCATTCCCCAACCCCCACATAAATAATACAGACTAGATATAAATGGTATATGCAGCAAGACTTCCTTAACATCCCAGTATTAGGTTACATCTTTGAAGGATTCTAAAATTCAGCTGGCTTTAACTTGATGGCATTTTTTTATTTTGCCATGGGGTCTCTCTTGATAGTTGAACTGATCTTGACAGACCCAGAAAGGGTCCTGAGCATCTCCACAATAATAACTTTCATGCCCTGTTTCGGCATCCCTGGAATTCCACCATTCTTGGACTGAGGAGTGGCTTGCTAGTCTTGTAATTGAGAGGTAGTAACACCACTTAAAACATTTTAGTGCTGCAGGATCAGCTTATACTTTTGGAATGCAGGAGTGGAAATAGGAATAAAAGGAAAAGAAAAGGGAGAAACAACCCATGTTTCAAGCATGAGTGGGTCCTGTGCATTTGATTTGCACTCAGACTAAAGAGATGCTGACTGGTGCTATTCACTCTGAGTACCACTGGGTCCTTGCTATCATTATCTTCCTTGAAGGGAAGGGCTTGAAGTTCTGAAAGACTCAAGGGATGGAGCTCCAAAGAAGCATTTTAAATTTAAGTGCATCCAACTGATCTTCTCTTCTGACTTGAGATGCTCTAGCTCCAGATGTGCCCTGATGCCAACTCCTTGATGCCCTGGAAGGATAAAGGCAAGGAGGCCTAAGGATTGATGGAGATTGCTCAGAAAATTTGAGAGCATCATCTATAGCTGGAAACCCTAAAGTCCCACAACAGGTGGATGAAGGGTCTGGTGGTTTGTTTTTCTCCCCCCATCATATTCCAAGGGATCTTATTTCTGAACTAAACTACCTGTGAGAATTGCCTGTTATCAGTCACTGATGTTGGTATGACTTCCATCTGCAGAGTAAGCTCTCCCCCCCCCCAAAGCCAGATTCTTCTTAGACTGTCACAGGTATGCTATTAAGGCCGTATGGGATGCATCAGTTAGCAAAAATAATTTTGAGTAATTACTTGATAAACCCTTCTGGAAGTTATTCCATTTTGGAGGGGAAAAGAGGAAGCAATATGTGTCCTAAGACTGTCCAAAAGGATACAATTCTGAATTTAGGCTTGCTATGAGCAGCTAGTTTGGTTTTTGCTTCAGAGGCACTAGAGCCGATTTTACCAGGCAAGCAGATACATCTACAGCTATCTATTCCTGGAGACCATGACAGAATACCGTTATCACCATTTTACAGATGGGGAGCCTGAGGCTCAGAGGTGAAGTGTCTTGCCCAAGGTCATACAGCAAGTCAGTAGTAGCAGCAGCAGTCTGGCTCTCCTGACTTCCAGTTCTACTCTAGCTAACAGAACCACTGAACCATGCATGCTCCCTCCCACAGAAATACTCTTTCTCTAAAAATAGTATTTTCTTTCTTGCCAGCTGTTCCCTGTCAATGTATAGATAATTTTTTTAACCCATGCTATGTATGAGTGTGTGTGTGAGTGAGAGAAAGAGAGAGAGAGAGTGTTTAACCAGTTCAGGCATGTATATATTTTTCTTGGTAGATAATAATGTTGCACATCCTTCATTATCTCAAAGCCTGCATTACACTAAAAGATGTATATTTAAAAAGATGCTGGCAGTAACTGCCACTGACTACCCACCCCCTTTGAAATAGGGTCCCTCTGTGCTGCTGTGTAGGAAAGGCTCAGCACATTGATCTATGGATTTTTCATTTGCTTTCAAACCGTCCTGCTTGTGTGTCTGCAAAACATGAATAAGCAAAGTTTGAATCAGTTTGACTTTGGAAAGCATGAGTCTGAGCAATTACCTTGGGAAAATACACCACCTTTTGACTAAATAGATCTGTCAGAAAGAGCCAGAGTACAGTATGCCATTGCTGAAATACATGTGTGCACTAGTAAACCGGACCCAGCCAATTAAACATCAAAATGTTGGCTGCATTCAGTTCACAGGAAGACTTATGTAAGTTCATTTTCATAGCGTGTGTGTATGTCTCTTTAGACTTTAACTGACAGATTCCCACAGTAAATAGACTAGGGAGTTATCAATTATATGGTTAGCTGTGCACTGCAATTGTATGCTCTGTAGCTTTCTGACAGAAGAAGGCAGAAAGAGATAGAAGTAGAATAATTCTGGTTCAGCAGGACTGTTTGATATTTCAGTCTAGGAACCTAAAATGATTTTTAAAAGTCTGAGAAAATGGTCATTTGAAGCCTGACCACTACAAATTCTCTTAAGAGCACGTTGAATGATAATGACTTAGTTTTGCCCATACATAGCACACTGTCTTTTATTGAGCTTGAATATTTGGGGTTTGCTCAGTAATTAGTAGTGTGATACTCATTTTAATCATTTCTCTCTAAGATCATTGAATAGCTTTTGTCTGATGACAGCAAAGTATTTTACAGAGGACTCAGTCAGTGATATGTATAAATCCCTGTCATTTGTTACAAAATAGCTGCAGTAGCCACTTTTTAAATCATGAGCGTACTCCAAGCCCCACCTTGAGCTGATATGTATAAGTCTGAGTGACTTTTATTGCTGCCATTTTCAATCCTCATGTACGTCAATTTGGCAGGACGTTTAAATTCATTAAATGTTTGCAATTTTCACAGCAATGTGTAATGTATTGCTGTTTTCTCAGCAATCACACATGCTACTTTGCTCTTGACAAGAAACTCATGCCTACTCCTGTCAGAATGGCTATCAGAGACATTAAACTTGTTAAGCCAACTAGGCAAGAGACCTGGACACTAATTTTTGATGTCTAGTGCATCAGTTTCCCTTTCAAGAATAGCCAGTGTCCATCTTACACATACTCCTTATTTTAGGGTCACTCAGACTTTCCCACTTGAGAACTGCATTTAGACTGTAGAATAAAAATAGAGGAAGAGGAGGAGAAGAAGCAAATTGCATCCATTTTGATCTATAATAAAGATGTACAGAGCATGATCACTACAGAGCCTGGTATGCAGTGTTTTGTCTTGAACTTCTCTGATCAGGATGGATCATGGTTAAGGCTACATTTATGTCATGGAGGTCATGGAAGCCAAGGAACCCGTGACTTCCAGGGACCTCCATGACGTTCTCTGCTTCAGCCCCAGAGGCGGCAGGACTCTGGAACTGACAGCCAGTGGGGCCCTGGCAAGGTTCCAACGACAAGTGACAGGGGCCCCCTGCAAAGTTCCAGCAACAGGTGACAAACCTCCTGAGGGGGCTCTCGTTAGGGTTCCAGCGACGGGAGATGCCTTGGGTGAGCAGCTGGGATGTCCCATTTTCTCTTTGGGAAGTATGGTCACCCTGCAGCTCCCAGCTGCCATGGATGGAGGGGGAACTTCACAGCTTCCAGCCACCATGGTGGTAGGGGAAACCACGGAGCCGCAGCAGCAAAAGTCACAGACAGGTCACAGCTTCCATGAATTTGGAACTTGTAGTCTTCATGTACAACAATTTGATATTATAGTGGGCACCTGAAAGGAATAGTGAAAAGAATATATTATCCTCTGGTTTTGGTTCAGAATTTCCCTTTTCCATCACTTGCTCCCTGTAAGTTCTTTAGTTGAAAGCAAAGCCAGCAGAGATAGTAAGGGGCTCAAGGCAAAGAGATATAGGGAAAATAATTTCCAAGGTTCACCAGAGTATTTGATGACTGCTATATTTTTCCCAGAGTATTGTATGCCAATATGGAAGTAGGCAATGAACAGTGTCAGCATATTTAAGAACATCAGAGTTAGACATGGGAGTCTGCTCTCACAGTTGCATGACTAATTTGAGTGCACTTTTACTGCATTTGCACCCTGAATTTGGGTATGTGCACGAGAAATGGCAAGTTAGAACTACCGATGCAAACCATCAGTTTTTGGCCCAATCATGGTATTAGTGCAAGCATTTTATATGTGTATTTTTGTGCATACAATTGCATGGGCTTTTTTTACACTTTAATGCTGTAAAACAATAGTTTTTGTTTTATCCCTTCCCAGAATCTTCTACCAGTTATTTTTGTTCTTCAAACTTTTTTCTTTTCTTTTCTTGCTCTCCATTTTATCTGACATGAAATGACAACACAAGATGCACACACATTTTTAGACAATCCTTTCAGTTAGAGGTGGAGAAAATCCTATCGGGTCATCTAATACCCACTTCTACTAGTGCAGGGGTCGGCAAACTTTTAGAAGTGGTGTGCCGAGTCTTCATTTATTCACTTTAATTTAAGGTTTCGCGTGCCAGTAATACATTTTAACGTTTTTTAGAAGGTCTCTCTCTATAAGTCTATATATTATATAACTAAACTATTGTCGTATGTAAACAAGGTTTTCAAAATGTTTAAGAAGCTTCATTTAAAATTAAATTAAAATGCTGATCTTACGCCGCCGGCCCGCTCAGCCCAGAGCCCGCCTAGGGTTCTGTTCACCTAGCGGGCTGAGTGGGACCTGCGGCCTGGACCCCGGCTGGCCAGGGGCAGGCAGCCAGAACCCCAGACCGGCAGCGGGCTGAGTGGGGCTGGCGGCTGGGACCCCAGACTGAGAGTGGGCTGAGCAGCTCAGCCCGCTGTCGGTCTGAGGTTCCGTCTGCCAGCTCCTGCCAGCCAGGGTCCCGGCTGCTGACCCCGCTCAGCCCGCTGCCGGTCTGGAGTCCTGGCCCTGTCCACATAGAGTGGGTACCTACCTTCTCTCTGGTTCTAGTTATTCTCTTCCTCTCTCTGCACTGAGCTGAGGGTGGGAGTGCACTGAGCACAGGGCTCGAGGTGAAGGAGGAGGCTGGGGTGCAGGGTCTGCCCAGGAGCTAGAATGAGGGAGCGGGCTCAGGGTTGAGGCAGGAGGTTTGGGTGTGGAGCGCTTACCTGGGCAGCTTCCATTTGGTGCGAGGATTGCAGGTGGGAATGAGGGGGGGGTGCAGGAGCTCCCATTTGGTACAGGAGTCAGGGCAGGAGGCTGGGGGGGGCTGGATATGTGTGGGGGGTGCCGGAGTCAGGGCTGGGGTTGTGTGGGGGTGCAGGGGTGAGGGCGGAGAGCTGGGTGTGTGTGAGGAGGGTTCAGGGTTCAGGGCAGAGGGCTGGGGGGTGTGTAGGGTTCAGGGGCGAGGGCTGAGGGGTGTGGGCTGGGGTCGTGGGTGTGCTCCCAGCCCCCTGCCTTGAGCGGCTCATGGCAGGGGGCTGGAGGGGGTATGCCCTGATTCCACCCCCTTCCCCAAGGTCCCCAGAGCAGAGAGCGCGCTGTGGCTCTGCTTTTACCTCTCCCGCTCCATAGCAAGGGCCGTCAGCTGATCGGCTGCAGGGAGGGAGAGGAGGAGGGGCAGGAACCCAGAACGCTGGGGGAAGAGGCAGGGGGAGGGGGAAGCTTGCCTGCCCTTCAAGGAGAGAGCGGTGGGCAGAAAAGAGAGGGCCAGGCCGGGCAGGATTTCTAGTGGCTCGCTGCTGTCTGCCCGGGTCCGGCAGACAGCAGCGTGCCATTAAAAATTGGCTCGCGTGCCGTGTTTGGCATGCGTGTCATAGGTTACCGACCCCTGTACTAGTGTTTTAATAGAAAACCATCTGTATTAACTGCATAACTTTTCGTCCGAGAATGTACGCAGCAATAGTCATAAGATTTCCTAAGTATAAACAAGATCCCAGTATATTTCAATTAGAGATGACCAAATCAGGAGCCCACATCCAAACTCCTTCGAGTGTCAGGAAATTTGAATTTGCCAGTAATTATTTGTGTTTTGATCCTTGTGAGATCTAAGACCAGAAGGGGGCTATTTTCAGCTTCTGAATTGAAAGCATATGATAACTCACAAAAAGAGGTGATCTCATAAGACTTCTACCACCTTGGACTGAAATCTCCTGAAAACACTTTGAGATTTTTGGTGCCATTGAACTTGAATTCTAACTCTGACTTGGTCTCTGACCCAAACACTGCCCTAAATGTAAATCTGGATCTGGACACCACTTCCTTGATCAATCTCAATTTTACATACCTCCAAAAAAGTGTAGCAGTTTTCCTTGTGTTGAGTTTATCACACTACATCCTCTCTTCAGTATTACACAGGCCAGCCACTCTGGTACTCTTCTGATCCGTACAAAAAAAAAAAAGAAAAAGGGATACACCACACCTGCATCATTGTTTTTTTTTAATAATATTATAAGCACTCTCAGCAGCCCTGTAAAACAGTGAGGGCAAAGCTTAAACTGGGTCTTTTTACATGTGGGAACACAGTTAAATCTGGAGGTCTAACGTTTCTACCTGGACAATACACTACAGGTGTACCGGATACAATTTGAGTGTTACGATTAGGTGACAGTTATGTGCATTCATCCCAAGGTGTTCTTCTCTGTTAATTATGTATTTCGATTTTTTTCTAGCACTTTTAGAGATATTATTAAAACTTTGGCTGCTGGCCTTTTCTGTGTTTTCCTCCCATCACTCGGATGAATGTTATAGAAGGACATTCACGTTCCCATATGGCAATTTAATAGTTAAGCAAAGGAAAAGCTAAATGGAAGAAATCACATCAAAGTGGCCCAATAAAGATGTCTAGGCATGTTCCCCCTCTGGAAGAAGGCAGTCTGCATTCTAGGAGGTGGCAAATAAATGAACTCAGATTATTACTAAAATAGTGGGCAGATTCTCTCATCACAATATATAAGTACTTAGTGAGGATATAACCCAGACTGGCTTTAAACACATATACTGCAAGTGAATGTTTAGGAGCCCCACCTTTTGGGGGCTCTCTGTAATCTCTACAGCTCCTGGACCACACCCTGTCTGATAGTGGGATTATTAGAGGAAATTACTATTCCAGGGCTTCGTTTCCCCCTCCCAGCAGTCTAGGGAGCTACAAATACTAAGGCTGCATTTCCAGTAACAACGCATAAATCTGTAATGTTTCGTTTCGGAACGGCATTTCCTTTGGTAAGAGACTCATCTTCTGAAAATCACGCAATAAACAGCTCACTCTTTATCCGTTTTGCGCTTTATTTAGTGCTTTCATTTATATTTTTTCATATAAATGCACATTTCCCCCTCTTTTTGGGGTGAAAATGTAACTTTTGTGAGAGAATGATGCGTGTTCAATTGACATATTTCCCAAGCATTCCGTGTGATAAGTTCACTCAGATACCGAAGTTACCTCCAAGCAATGAGTTAACGCAACAAAGAAAAATCCGTGTGTTCGCAGTGAGCAGAGGATAACAGTGCCTAAACTTTACTATTTGGGGTGGGGGGATGGGAGGCACTGAAAATTGCTTTTTATAATTAAAAAGAGAATCTCAGATGTTTTATATCTTGAATATTTACAATAAAACCTTCAAGTGCTTGTCAAGAGGGTAATGTGTCATTAGCAGGAGCCTTTGCCTCTCTTCTCCTCTCGGACATGACAGTGCAGCAGGATAAGAGAAGAGTAATTATAGTTCAGCAGGGCTGCCAGGTGTGATAAATGAGTAATCAGCACACAGGAGCCCCAGTCCTCAAAGGAGGACTATTACAGTGTTATCAGCTGCAGGCCTGGGTGTACCGGGGCCTCTCTCAGAGACAGAGACAGGGTCCTGTGCTGTTCAATTCAGCACACTGCCTTGTGAGACTTTTGCTGTCTTTTAATTTGGGCACTGGCTTCTTTGTGCTATGGGGAGGGCTTGTAGTTCTAGCATCTGCCTTTTGCTAATATTTATATAACACGTTTGCATGCTCTCCTGGCTAAATCCTATGTTTGTTTCTTTACAACTCTTTGTCACAAAGTGTTGCAAAAGGCCAGTCTGTTGATGGCTTTTTGTTCTTTCTTCTGCCATTCTGCTGCTTTGACCTTGTGTGTGTGTGTGTTCTGCTCAGTCATTTTTAGCACAGCTGCACTGTGGGTAGAGTTTTCTCTTACAATGAACTTAAATATTATCAGCTCAGCTTCCTGGTGATCCCAAAGTCTCATTAATGTCAGGTCACATATACTATGTTTCCTTGTTGTGCTGCTGTTCAAAGTGTCACAGTCCTCTTGACATGATTCATCTGTTTATTATGTCTGGAAATGGTTACATATCAAAATTGAGTAAAGTGTTTGATTAAAATTAATCAAAACCTAATTCAAACAATCAGTGGAACATGGATCCTCTACATATTTATTCCCCTTCAAGTTCAGTGCTACCAATGACAACTCTGGAACCGGGATAACATTTTAAAATAGTGCTTAAAATTTTGAAAAAGGCATCTTGCTACAGCTCTAATAAATTGCTATTAAGGAGAAGGACATAATGTGCCTTGAAAAAAAAATTGTTGGACTGACACTTTTGATGCAAAGGTTATTTTTACAATACTTGCATTTTTATCGGTTGATGAATTTTAACTAGAGCCCTGACAATAGTCGCAAAAAATTATTACTCCAGCATGGAGCTCCTTATCTGACAAATGCAATGTGAATGGTCTTGTTCTTATCAATGAGATCAGATTTCAAAAAAAAAATGAATACAAGGAATGAGGCGTTGCTTTGTGAACAGATAACCTTGCAGGCATGAACTTGCAAACCTGAATAAAAGGATGTCTTCTATGAAATAATCTGTGCATGAGTGCAATCAGGTCAGACTGTAATAGACAGTGGGGGGTGGAATCAAAAGGGGGAAAAACTCATTTCATCACAGTTAATGGCAAGGAAAAGAAGGCAAGGAAGGACTTTCTTTGGAGCGGAGCTGTTGCGACAAAGACCAGGGCTTCAGCGTGTCATGCACCATTTGCTGTTGCACTAGCGCCCTTTTCAAGAGCTGTGAAGCCATTATTGTAATGTGAAAAAAGTAGAAAGAAATACCTGCTCTTGGTCATTGGAAGGGCAAATGAGGTGCAAGTTGCCCCCCTCCCCTTTTATATGCTATTTGTGCAGGGAGGTTTGTAGATTCCCTCTGGGAAAACTCCACTGGGATGCAGGAAAGATCACCGTGCCCTTATAAACAACACTTCTTGGCACTGTTTACCTTCTTTTATGACTTTGCTGCCTGAGAAGGAGGAGGGGACTGTTAGAGGCCCAACTGTAACTCTCCTTTTGTCTTTCAAGAAGTGCAACCTTTAGAATATCCAAAATCTAAAGCTTTTTTTGGGCAGGGGGGGAGGTTATTGGTTTGTTTTTAAATTAAAATATAGAACACTACCTTCTTGCATAGTGAAGTTATCTGTTCGTCAAATAAAACCTATTGTCTCTGGATTTTTTTTGCATTTGGGGTGGGGAGAGAATCCTTTGTTCATTGGTATAATGGAAACCTGCCTTTAAACAGTTCTAATTTGCAAGCCAAGTACTTCATAAATTATAGAAACCTGGTTTTAACTTGGAGGCTGAATAAAATAGGTCATATTATAAGTGAAAGATAAATATAGATGTAAAATATTGCTGCAAATCTTTTCAAGAAGAAAAATCAGAACTGGCTTGTTCTTGTGTAGTTTATGGGTAAAGCAAGATTACACATACAACCCTGCAGCTGATTCCCAGGACTGCTAAAGTGTGAAGAACAAGAGTGACATTCTAGTCTTCAATAAATCACGATAAAAATGTTTATGAACCCTGCAATTTACTGTCTTTTAAATGCAAATTGAAAGGGGCATCATTGCAAGTGCAAAGGAGACCTGCAGTGGTCTAATGCAATTGTAAAATGTTGCAAAAGGCTTCTGAAATTGTGTGATATTAAATGGTTCTATTTTTTTAAATGATTTTTCATGTATACTTCATTGATAGCTTAGTTAATTTTATTAAAAAGATCTCTCTGAATTGCAGGAAGGGGTTTATGAGCACTGTGCTCTACAGAAGCAGTTCACGGAAGCTTTCAAGGAGTTACGTTTTAATTTGGTAGGCAGTGAAGTGAAGTTTGCCATTCAGATACAAGTAATGAGAAAGTCCATGTTGGTTCAAAAACATATAAAGCAATTAGTTTATCTGACAAAATATAGGTAAAGTAGCAAAGCTTGTTCCTCCCCCCACCCTACAAAAGAGTTTATCCACTGTGAAATTCCTCAAAAGCAGAAAGAAATATAACAATCCCTTGATAAGGGAAGGATTCAGTAGTTTTCCACTCGGGATTATTGACATTTGAGTCCATCACAAATATAGAATCCTTTGGAAGGGGAGATAACAACACAATTTCCACTGACTGTTTTTCAAGAACCGTAATGATTTTCTGCATTCAGAAAAAAATAAGATTTCTACCAATTCTAAAAAAAATTGACAAGACAGTGTATGACACAAGCATATAGAGTGGCAACACCGAATAATATGTACAAAGTGGGGTGTTTCACGACATCCTGAGCCTTTCCTTATTTAGCAACGTAAACAACAATGCAAGGCTCATATGATATGTATGCTGTTGCATTTTCCTCCGTACTAGTATTGTACAGATATATGTATTGGGTAGGTATTATTAGAAGGTATAACATCAGCTGGTGCTACCCGAACAACATTCTCCTGTGTTCCAAATCCTTGGGCTCTAGTTACTTTAAGAGAGGGGTATGGATATGTGATTTCTGGCAGCTCTTGACTTAAATATGCTGCTTTGGCACTGGCTTCCCATCTCAACGTCATAAGTGGTTGTAGAACTGGCTGTCAGGTTCCAAAGTCAACATAACATTGGCTTGTCTGGCCTTGTCCAGGTCATTGGTCTAGACGTGTGACCAAAGAATCTTTTGAGCCAAAATATATAAATAAATAACTAGATATAAAGGGTGGAGATTTTGATATGGCTATTGTCTCCTTCTGTGGTAAATAATGTTGCGTGGTCCCATTTCATTGAAGATATTTTAACCCTTCACTAAAGGAGCCATAGTTTACATGGCAATGTCACCCCTAACATATCACCAGTGGTACTGCCGTCATACAAGAAGCTTAAAATACGGCATTCTGATAGCATCCATATATTCATCTGGTTGTTTTATTTTTGTTTTTTATTGACTTTAATATGTATGGATCATTGTCTGTCAGGATTAAAAACGGAGGATTCTGGTGTTCTCAAGAAAGTAAACTGCTATATCGTGTTAGGATATTTACTGTGCAGCATGCTCTTTTCTAAGTGCAGCGTACAGCATACTTCCTGGTTTTGAGTGTTCAGCATATTGTGTTTGAGATATTTTGTCTGATAGTGAAGTTGCCACCCTTTGTACTCCTGTGACCATATAATCTGCTCTTGTATCATGAAATCACTTAGGATATGACTCCAACATTCATTCACTCTTTTTTTAGATAGACAGATACACTGTGAAATTTAAGGAAGCATGTTACATTGTGACTGTAAAAAAAAATATTACAGCCCAGAAGATATTTGACTGGGCTTTTGAAATCTGGGCTATGGGGAGGAAAATGGAGTGTTTGGGTTTTTTTGGTAATGATCCATATTCATTTATCTGCCAATATTATCTCATTGCTGAGAGGAGACTTGGGAAGAGCTGAGCTAAGATATAGGAAAAAGATGAGTTATCTGTCTGTCTCTGCATTTCTAATGTAGCCCATTACTGATGCCATCAGGCCAACAAATGCAGATATTTGGGAATTGCATTAATTGTGTCTGCAACATTGAGTTGACAACTTATGAAAAGTGCAATGGTTCTCCAACTTGCAAAACCATAAGAAATGACACCCATGTTCCTTATACCGATACTTAGAAATGAACAAAGACTCATATCTCAGCACACAAAAATTGAGTAACACAGAATCAAATGACTTGCCATTTTTCCCTTACAAACACAGGCCACAATGATAAGCCAGTTGGGCACAGTGGTTTATTAATGTCACTACTGAACATTAACACACAACTGCTAAATTCTGTCCACAACAGAAGATTTTACTTTCCCCACTTTAAGTGAAAGTTGTGTGAACAGCACTGAAGAGCTAAGAATATGACACACCTGGTTTGTGGTTATTGGGTGCACCTGCTGTAACCATGCCAAAGTTAGCTTGTGACATGTCAAACTGCTGCCTGAGGGAGCAGGCATACTAACATAAAGCAGGTATGTCAGATTCTTTTCACTTGACCAACATGCGTGGAACAAGACAGAAAACACTACAGTGCCAACCTCTTGGTGACAGTAAATAACCTGACTGAGAGAGGCCCAAAAGAGAAGTTAAGAACATAAGAATGGTCATACTGGGTCAGACCAAAGATCCATATCAGCCCAGTATGCTGTCTTATGACTATGGCCATGTTTACAGAAAGTGACCTTTACCTAGGTATGAAAGATAACACTCAAAGAAGATGTTTTCTGTGGTAATCTAATGTGGAAATACCTTTCAGAATAATTACTGTGACCCAGGTCTTCCTGAATAACATAAATATGTTTCAAAGTATCTTAGTCCAGTTGAGATAACAGTCTGAGTGTATCCAGGAGAAGGGTATCTAAGAAGCAAGGTCTGTTTGCCAGTCAAAGCAAGGTACTTTTAACCAAGTACACATGTAACTCGTGCCCCATTTATGAGACTATCTCCTGGTTGAACACTGATCATGTGCTAAGGGGTTGAAGTTTTGAAAACAACTCCCACACCCAGAAATGAATGGTAGGGAAGGAAGATTCAGAATAAAATCTGCTGCAGTTTCTCCCCATGAACATGGACTGGTGTCACTAAGAAATTCTTTGAAGGCTTATTCTCACCATGTTAGCCCATCCACAATGGGACACAATGTCTGCCACCACTGCGTCAATGTTCAACCCTGTAAAGAAGATCCTACAATGGAACAGTCTACTCCAAAGAGATTGACATGTTCCGCAATAGACATTTCTAGAATATGTCAACATTCCATGGCTAATCTTTTGGAGGGGATGGCTTTGTGGTTTAAGCAGGAGGGTTGAATTACCTCAACTTTTTGGAACCAGATGTCCAAATGCCACCAGAGTTGACTAAGTCCTTCTCCTTTTTAAGGTAGCTAATTTGGGTTCCATGCAGTTTACTGTGTGGGGACCGTTAGGAAGATTACTTGAAAAACAAGGTCCTGTTTGCTTTCCATGGACATTTATGATTCCCTATCACTTTTCATAAGTTTGGGGGTTTGTGATGTTGTCCTTAGGCAGAAATTTTTCTCCCAGAATTTTGCAATGTACTAAAAATCATTTTCTCCCTGGTTCCCACCCTGTTTCTCATAAGTGACTTTACTCCAGTGGGGAATTGATTTGTTTGAATATTTCATAAAACACTTTGAGATCCTTTGTGATGAAAGTTGTCATATAAATGTATTTCCCTGAGGAAAGTAGTGGAAACCTCATTACTTGGCATATTGTACATTTAAAACTAGACTTGTCAAAACATTAGGAAATGAAGGAAACAATCCCCAACTGGCATTTGGATGGACTAAGTGATCGAACAGATCTTTTCCATATCAAATGTCTATGGTCCTCTGACTTTATTTAGTGCATTGTAAAAAAGGTGGCAAGGAATGCAAAATCCATGCATGTATAAAATGTCCCTTAGCAATACTGTGGCTTGTTTTATATATCCTTTAGCAACATGCTGTGGTTTGGTGTTACTAACTGATTTATCTTAGGCAGTTTGGAGTATTTCTATAAGTGATCTCTTTGAGTTACTTTAGGGGGTGCAATGGATTTGTAGCAAAACAGAGCCTGTAACTTGAGTGTACTCTCTGAAGCCAGATATTTGGTGCCAAGCAAAATTTGTATGAGCTGCTTCTGTTTTAAGCAATTATATAGTGTGTAATACACAGAAGAGAAATTAAGCAAAAGTACATTTTGCCCTCAGGGATTGCTCTAGCTGTTGGTTTTATTTTAAACAAGTTTTGCCCCTCATACAGTAATGTTCCTGTAATAAATCACGTATGTGATAAACTACAGTATATTACACAAAAGAAAAGAGAAGAGAAATGTCAAGTGCAAACAAATGGTAGAAGTGAAGGTGTGATACAGCAGTGATTATGTGTTGGGAGGAAGGTGGTTGTACACTGGTTTAGAAGTATAACAAATAGAAGGCATTTGGTAGTTGTACTCAACATAATGACTTTGCTGCAGTAAACTACTTATATAATAAACTGCAGAGGTGTCAGTGGAGAGTAACAGAATCCATCTATTTAAACTGATTCTCAGCTTATTTAAATTAATGGTGATCTCCTGTGTGAAGGGAAAAACTAGTTAAAAGACATGAATAATGTTCATGCAGAGAGATGTTATGAAATAAAATTAGAGTTACCATTAAAGATGAGTCATTCATAAGAAGTATGGAGGAAGGACTAACTTCTCATACTCGGGTTCATTTTCCAATAGGTCTAATTTAGCAGCCTTTAACTGTGAAAGTTACACTACCACCTGGTTATTGGTGAAATAATAGCTGAGTACTGAAACATGCATACTGATTTTTATCCCTTGCTTTTTTTAATATAGAAGAGATGGGTGAAATTTATGGGGCTGGACTCACCCCTGCAGTATTCCAGTTTTAGCCTGCTGTAACTCCATGGATTGCAATAGAGAAATGCTGCAGTAATGCAGTGGTGAATCAGATCCAGATTTTCTCAAATGAAAGGCATTGGGCCAAATCCTGCAGACTTAGACAAAACTGCATAACCAGATCAGGCTGCATCACAATGCACTATGTTGGCTGCTTTCAAGAGACCTTATTTCCTGAATTACCTTGTTCTCCCAGAAATTCATGCTCTTTGATTTCAGAAACAAGTACCCAATGGAATTTCATTGAGAATACTGATGCTTCTTTTGCTGTGTGCTTCAAATTAAAACAATGTATCCCAAATCTTAGAAATGAATAGATTGGTATGCAAATATCAGTTTGTGGTTTTGATTATTGATATTAATTTCATGATTAGGAAATTTTAAAGAAGAAAAGTGACATAATCATAAGAACATAGCAATTTCCGTCCTTTGTCTTTTATCCTTTGAAAACCATATCTACTATATATCTATGAACTTTCATGTTTTCTTCACAGTACCATTTAATTTACACACAGATCTGATGTACAGAGGTATGCTAGTTCAGAACTTCTCCTAGGGCTCAGAAGTGGGCGTTAAGCAACCTAAGTTCTTTTCCTGCTCTGCCATTGGATTGCCATGTAACCTTGGGCAAGTCACCTAACCTCAGTGTGCCTACATTTCCCCATCTGTGAAAATATGGGGATAATAATGCTAACCCACCTTTGTAAACTACTTTGAGATCTATGGCTGAAAAGTGTTAGTGATAAGTATTATTGATGTTTTTATGGTTGTTAGAGCTTTCAACTGACCTGAGAATTTTGAAATAAAAGTTAGGAACATACAATGGTAGAAAGGCTGTGGGCAAAGGCAATGATATTATCATCCCTAATATAGCAATCTCTGATTGTCTGCATTATTCATTTGTCATTAGTGGATCTAGGACATTTCAGAGTTAAGATATTTTGCTGTGGGGACTGTCTAGTGTACGGACTCTACATTGTTTTGTCTGATTAGTACAATATGTATGTGTAAAAATCAGATATCTTTTCTTAATGTAGTTCTGTAAAGTACTGAGAAGTTTAAAAATCATTCGATTTTCAACAAAGGGATGTACTTATCAAATCAGGAAACATGAAAGGAAGCCTAAAAATACAACCTTTTAAAAACCTGCAAAGCTGGCAGTACAGTGATTCTGTCACACCCTAACCCCATTACAGCCATCCTTATTCACAATCAGATTTATTTACCATTAGTAAAAGTGTTTTAACCTGATGGCAAACCAACTTCGTATTTTTTTGTTTGCAGTGTTGCTATAGCTGTGTTGGACCTAGGATATTAGAGAGACAAGGTGGAGAAGGTAATATCTTTTATTTTTATTTTACAGATGTTGGTCCAATAAAATATATTACCTCCTCCACCTTGTCATCTTCTTTTTTAGAAGGACCAAATGAATCAGCTGAAGGGGTAAAGTTGAAATGGCTGGTGTCCACCGTCAATAAAATCTCAATGGCCCACTAAACAACTGTTAAGAAACGTTGGACTAACGTTGTGGATATGAAAAGCTAAACAGGAAAGACAGTTTTTCATCCTCATGTTCCCCCCAATTCTGCGGCTGGCATGGACCCAAAGCAGTCCCTAGGACAAATTAGAGCAGCCCAAGGCCTTCTCTAACTTGTGTCTTATAATGGCTTTCAAGGAAGCGTTCCGCTGGCAAGGATTGCTGCAGCATGCTCGGGCCCTGCCTCATCTAGTGCTTAAACTATCTTTGATGTGCCCCTATTTCAAACAACTCCAGAAGTGGTGATGTAGAGATGACTGGCTTTACGTCACCTGAAAAATTCTCCTAGATAAAGGGAGTCCCTGGTTGCCCCTTTGTAGCAGTTCTTCAGCTGCTTTGCTTTGCTTGAGCTGCACAACACATTCAGAAAAGGGTCATAGATCTGGTTTAGAGAGTCTAAAATAAGGCTACCATGGTTAATACAATAACTAGATGTATTTGCTACAACTGGATAGTGGTGAACAGGCAGTAAAATAGTATCTTAAAGTCATAGTGTCTCTTTCAAAGGTGTTTTTCAAAGATCATAAAAATTTTAAAAACACTAATGCATAATACTAATGATCTTGTGATTTTCTTCTCCATAGTTTAATAGCATCTCTTTTCCTGATCTTTCAAATAGGCTTTTTGTGCAGTATTAAAGCAAAGAAAAGATTTTGCAAGGATATGTGTTCCATATTCCAGATCTTAATGATGCAGTGGCCCAAGGAGAGTCCTGCATAACCATCATTTAACGTTTATTCATGTACTGCATCTGCAATACAAAGACGAATTTCAGATTGTTTCTCAAAAAAAGATAGCACAAAAACTACTCCTCCTATGCAATTAAATGACACCAAGAGAAATGAAAACTCTAGAGTATCTTTACACAGTCACATACTGCATGATGAACATGTGCACTAAACACTGTGATGAAACTAGATCACACACATCGGACCAGTCATCCGTGGCAGTGACATTTAATAAGAAAAGAGTGATTGTCATGAATAAACTCAGCATAGGCTTTAAATAAATGCCTCCCTCTCCCACAACCATTACCCCTACCAGTTCCACTCCATTTTTATTAACTTTGGTTTTGAGGCTGTTGAAGAAGAGGGCTTCAGCTGAGGGTTTTGGGGTATATTGTTAAATATTTCAGAACGTAGCTGAATCTCTCTTTTTAAGATTACATTAACTATTATGGTCAGGCATAGAGTTAAAACAAACGTTTAGAAAGGATGAAACTGGCAGCTGTGCTGGGCAAAGTGTTATTTTTAAGAAATGTTTGCTTTAACTTTGGCAACGAACAAAGTGTCGTTAGTGTCATTAAGTATCTAGGGAACTGTACGATACTAGGAAGGTTATTTTGTTTGTTTCTCTTGCTTTCAGACTGACAGGCTTGAAACACCTAAGTCCTTGCTTTTCCCCTTGGGTAACAGCAGTTCAAGTTTCTTCCATGGTGCTTTGTCACTGTTCTTCAACCCTGTCCAGGAGGGGCCATCACTTGGTGGTGAAAGGATAATTCACAATCTATGACCTCTCTGCTGAAACTGGAAACAAAGAATGCCAGGCACTGTCAATTGCAATGGTGTTGTGTTTACCAGTTCATGAAGAATTACACTGAGACTGCCCTTGTCATGTAGGCCCCCCAAACAGTTATCAGAGGTGGTTTTGGTCGTTGATGATTTCCAAGCACCTGGAGCTGAAAGACCATCCAATCCTCTGATTTAACTCCTTTGCTGAGTTTGGCCATAAAGTGAATAATCTATAAAGACATACTTTATGAGCCAATGGAAGTGCTCCATAGAGCAGTGGCTCTCAACCAGGGATCCAGGGCCCCCTGGGGGGCGTCAAACAGATTTCAGGGGGTCCACCAAGCAGGGCCAGTGTTAGACTCACTGCGGCCCAGGGCAGAAAGCTGAAGCCCCTGTGCTCCACCATGGGGGCTGAAGCCAAAGCCCAAACAACTTAGCTTTGCAGGGGCCCCTGTGGCCTGGGGCCCCAGACAACTGTCCTGCTTTTTACCGGCTAACGCCGGCCCTGGCTTTTATAAGCAGAAAACCAGTTGTAGCACAGGTGGGCCGTGGCGTTTTGGTGGTGGGGGGCCTCAGAAAGAAAAAGGTTGAGAACTCCTGCCATAGAGTAAGCTCTTAAAGGTATACATGCACAAATCTCAAGAAGAGGACATGTGAAAAATGCACATATTTGCCAATCACTGTTTTTAAATGTACCACCATTACACCAGAAGAAGTGCTGGCTGATGTAGTTTCTGGGAGTGAGTCAATTTCTCGACCTTCCACCCCTAAATGGGCCTGTGGAACATGGGGAAAGGGATTGAAAATAATCCACATTCCCTGTGAGAAAATGTGTGTCCCTTAGAAGGATGGGGAACTCTTCACTGTTAAAAATATTACTTTTTTTTATTGGAGGCAAGTTCTCACAACTTTCAAACTCCAGGGTTCAAAGTATAATACGACCTTATTTTATGTCATTATGAAATAGGAATCAGTATAATTTCTAGCCCTTCAATTGCTTTATAATACATTTATGGATCCATTGGGAAATGTTTGCAAGTGCTGCTACTTCTCACGCAGGTAAAACAAGTACAGAATGTTGAATGTTTTTAAATGTACCACCTTTTGCTTGCTCCTGGAAAGTATTTTTCCTTTGCCCCTCCTCTCCACATCCTACCCCCTCATAGAATGCAGTCTCATGTGAAGAAATTCAAAGTTTCTAGGAGTATGGCAAGGTCATTTAGGAGACCAGGCAGCATATTTGACATTCCCATAACTGTAAACATTTATTTTATTTTTCCCATTTGTGCTGTGTTGTTCTCCATTCATATTCTAAGTGGGAAAAGCTTTTAGCTGTGACTGGGCCCAGTCCTCAATGGACGGGAGTTGAACGTGTCACATGGTATTTATTAATCTAAAAAAGTTGTCTTTCCAAACATATCTAAAAAACATATGGGAGTTATTTGAAGCAAAGCAATTGCAAGTTCATTTGTTATTTCAGCAAGCTCATTCCTTATGACTTCAGTTGTATAATAGATATGGAACTGTTTGCAGGTTGTTTGTAGTCATATATTTTCATTTGGTTTCTTGGGCTAAAGACACGAAAGGCTGAAACATATCATCCCCTTAAGGGGAATGGATGATGTTACACAATCTGTAGGGTTTTTCCCCTCTCTCATTCTTTTGTCAGATGGCATGTGATATGCTTCTCAGGCAGTAATTTAAAGGCTGTCAATTCTACTGTAGCCACCAGGGACCAAGTGATCATCTGACTTGCCTTGCTTAGCAGTTGGGGTTCTTAGCTGGTAAAGATGTCGGTCTCAATCTGAGAAAGTAGTGCCAGGTTTAGTGAATCATTGGGCTTTGTCAGGTATGAAAGATTTTCAACATTTTCCTCAGAAATCCTTTACTGGCAATTGCTATGTGATGGCCAGTTTTGTTAGTGACTAGTTAGTTAGTGTTAGTGAGTTTATGAAGTATTATTTTTACACGAGATTTCTATTGTACAACAGCTCTGTAGTCACACATCAACAAAAGCATATTTTCTATTACCTCAGTCCTTATCATGGGGGAAGAGGGAACCCCACACATTTGTTTCCTGAAGTTTCCAGTTTTATTTGTATTTTCTTGCTGTTTTATATTTATTAGCACTAACAAACAACATACCTCAATAATAATTTTGTAAATTGGAGAACTAACCTCCTATGAGCCTGTGTTGCCTCTTCTCCCTACTGCAAAATGGAGTAAACCTCCCAACGTAGTCTCTTCACAACTTCTAAGAGCATTCTGAGGGGAAGATTAAATTAATCTATAAATAAATAAAACATGAGAAATCTGGTTGAACTGGTAGCCATGTTAAATGTTCACAAGTTTATCATATACCTTTGGAGATTTGTTCCAAATGTTTTGCAAAGAGGGAAGTACTGGATCCTTACATGAAGCATGTTTTTATAGGACTGGTCTACATTAGAAAATTAAATTGGCTTAACTATGTTGCTCAGCAGTGTGGAAAAGCCACATTCCTGAGTGGCGTAGTTAAATTGACCTAATCCCCAGAATAAACAGCACTACGTTGACAGAAGAAATCTTCCGTCAATCTAGCTACTACCTCTTTGGGAGGTGGATTACCTACATTGACGGGAGAACCTGCAGCTGCAGCCGTGCTGCTATAGCATTTCAAGTGTAGACTAACCCATAATGTAGAAACAACCACCGTCTCTTAAAAGAGAGAGATGAATAGCAATTTATTTTGTGAGACTAACAGAGCACTGTAAAGATGCAACACTTTAAAATCCTTTCCTGTTGTAGCTAGTAACTTGTGTCTCTGGAACTGGAAACTAAAATGATACAGATCAATATCAGGTATATTGGCTAATCTATTTATTCCTTCCTTCTCACCACATTCTCCCAGGAGTTTAGGCTCCTTAAGTGCCTAGTGGATGAAATGCATCCACCTGGGGTCAGCCTGTTCAAGGCCCTTTGTGTTGCTATGTGCCCGTGTAGAACTCCATAGGTGACAATGGTGCTGGAACAATGTTTATAGAGGGGGTGCTGAAGGCGTAAACCATGTATTTGGGTTGTTATTACTACTTCAAGCCAGGGCAGCACCCCCAGCACCCTAGTTCTAGCACCTATGATAGATGATCCGCTTTTTTCCCAAATAAGAGAGTACAGAAGGGAGCATTAGAACTGAGCTGGGGCGGGGCCCTGGAATACGCACATTCATGGATTCAGGGGCTCAGAACCCTTCATATGGGGCATGGAGGTGCGACAGCTAATGTTCCAGCCCAGAAGCATAGAATCATAGAATATCAGGATTGGAAGGGACCTCAGGAAGTCATCTAGTCCAAGCCCCTGCTCAAAGCAGAACCAATCCCCAATTTTTGCCCCAGATCCCTAAATGGCCCCCTCAAGGATTGAACTCACAACCCTGGGTTTAGCAGGCCAACGCTCAAAGCACTGAGCTATCCCTCCACCCCCCACCCCATGAATAATAGCTGTAGAGTAGTTGCACTGCAGCTTCTCAACACCCCTGCGGGTTGGAGGAAGAGGGTGGATTCTGAGCCTTGCAGAAACCTTGGTTAGTTGGAATTTGTGTGTGGTGAAGTATGTATGTCCCTTAACCTGCAAACACAGACATGTTTTCATTCTCTGTACAGCTGTATCTCTCAGGAATATGATAATGGGATATACTGGTAGTATGGCAGCTTCTAACCTTAATTTGGCAATAGAGTTTACATAATTAGAGGTGGGTCTGATTTATGCTAAATAATATCTATATTTATGCACAGAGCAACATAGCATGCATCATCACCGCCTGACGTGCATTGCCATAGGCAGCAGAGGTGAGCTGACAAGTCAGTGGCTTTTATTAGAAATATCTGGTGAAAAATATTTATTGCACACCCTGTGATGGTTCCTGTTTAAGAAAAAAATATATGGAAAAGTAGAAACTTAGCATGATGTATCGTACCCCACCCAGCTCATGTGAGACTGCCTTCCTGGGAGACAGTGTGTTTCATTACCTTGTAGTCTTCAGAGCAGTATCTGAGGCAGTTCAGATGTTTTGCAGCCTTTTTCTTTAAGGGTGTCAAAATCCCATATTTTTCACATATTTCATTGCCTTTTATTTTTTAAAGGAGTGTCAAAAATCCCATATTTTCCACAGACTCTTGGCTCATGGTGGCCTGCCAAATCTCTTTGTCTGGTCTGTCAAGTGTGTTGGGCCTGAGATGATATATTTCAGTCATGCTGGTGATTTAAGACCTGAAGAACCATCCTTTAAAGGTGGAACTGAACTATAGGGAGTAGCATTTTAAGTCAGGCCTTGAGACAGACCAAAGCTTAAAATTAGCTGGAGGAAACCATGGGAGCTGAATGGCCAAATAGTAGATGTCACGAAACAACAAATAAGTTTACAACAGGGAGTCCTGTTTCACTGCTTCCTGAATGAATATTAGTATATGTGTGTATACACAGGTTTCAGAGCAGCAGCTGTGTTAGTCTGTATTCGCAAAGAGAAAAGGAGGACTTGTGGCACCTTAGAGACTAACAAATTTATTTGAGCATAAGCTTCCGTGAGCTACAGCTCACTTCATCGGATGCATTCAGTGGAAAATACAGTGCTCTGTGTATATAAATCCACCCACTGTATTTTCCACTGAATGCATCCGATGAAGTGAGCTGTAGCTCACGAAAGCTTATGCTCAAATAAATTGGTTAGTCTCTAAGGTGCCACAAGTCCTCCTTTTCTTTTTGTGTATACACAGAGAGAGAGAGAGAGTGAACAGCAGTTGTGCAAAACTAAATAACAACCAGATAATCAGGATCCTGTTGTCATTAAGTAGTCATGAGAGTCCAGTGCCTGAGTTATCATAACTACACTGCAACACAAAATTCTCCCCTAACATGACATAACATCTGCCAATCTTTAGGAAGGGCATAGGGGAGAGAGATCTCATGGTGGCATCCTGTTCCACTGAATCTTTCTTAAAAAAATCATTTTACAGATTAGGCTATTCAGTACTATACTTGCATAATCACTATGGCCTGAATATGTGGCTGAATTAGCTCTTAGAACTTGGCTGCCATTCACATATTAGCTAAAACTTTATTATATCAAAACAGCCCTTTAAAGGAATGATAGTCCTCTCCTTACACTGAAGCCCACGACTGACCCATATGTAATGTATTTGCCTTTGGTAAAGTACAGGGTGTTTAATGATGCACAAAACAAACACACTCCAAGAAGTGTGCCTCAGCGTTTGGGATGAGTAGTGATATTTGTTTTTCATATGTCTGAATTAGCATTCGTAAAAGTGGTTGTGATTTGAAAACACCCATTACAAGCAATCTGAATATTTATTTAGAACTAAATATGTGTGTTGATACATTTGGGGTGAGGCTGCCTTGGGTTTTTTTTCCCTGAACTTTGTTGTAATAATATTGGGACTCCCCTATTAGAATGCAACAGCTGATATACAACAACCTAAAAAGAAAACACAGAAAAGCTAGAGAGTGAAAATGCTCTTGGTTTGAGTCCAAGGGCAGTGACAAAAAAGCACTAGGGGACTGAAGGACCAGTGACGATTTTAAGAGAATGATCGTGGCTACAGACAAATGCTTTTACAGCGATGGAAGGTGCTGAGATATTTCACTTAGAATGCGTGTTAGCCTCTGGTGTTTCAAGTACTGTTTGGGCTACCAGGTAATGAAATAATATGAAAGAAGTGTAGAATCTCATCTTTCAAGTGATAAAAAACTTTAATCTCTAAATCTGCTGGTTTTTTGGAGATTTTAGCTGCTAGAATCATGTCACAACAGAAGCGAGGGAGAAAAAGCAAGATGATTATCAGAATTACGTGATATTAAGGTCCATTATCCCACGACCTGCCATGGCTAGAAACACTTAGGCATACAAGTGAACATGTCAGTTCAGGAGAAGGCAGCCACTCCAAGAATTGGTCATGGGCTAGCGATCAAAAAGAAAAAGAAAAAAAAAAGCTCTGGAAAAATAAATTTTCCTGTATGTTTCCTATGGCCAATGCTATACTGGATGACTATTGTTGGGCAAGCCAAAATTGCAAAAAATGAAAATATTTTATCTCCGGAAGTTAATTAAAAAAACATAATTTTTTGGCGGGGGCGGGGAGAGACTGGCAGGAAATAATCAGTCAACTCATATTTTACAAATCTTAAAGGACCTGATATTCAGAGGTGCTGAGAGCACACAGATTGTATTGACTTCTAGTGGAGTCATGCTCAGGACTTCTGAAAATCAGCCCATTAGTAAGCAAATATAAAGTGGGTATTCCTATACCCATCTCAAGAGAACTCACCAGGTTTAAGTAATGGATTGGCACAGACACCCTCCTAAGCATTCATTAGCAATGCTGGAATGCTTGGAACTGAAGAGGGAGGATTTTCTTTCACTGACAGCTGGGCTAACTCAACTGTAGGCCTTAGGACTTTTATATCAGAGATAGATATTTCCTACTTCTGCAGTTAAGTGTTCTTAATGCTGGAAAACAGCCAGGCCCATGCACATTGTAAGAGAAGAGAAAAAGAATGAATGAAAAGAACAGAAAAAACACAACCCCCCCATCAATAAATGCCATTTACTCTACTCAAAAGACACTGACAAACCTTAACAACTTGCAGTAGTGAAATTTTCAATCTTTTAATAACAGAAATCAATATTGTTGTCTTTTATTTCATGTATTCCAGTCAACATATTTTTAAAATGTATTTTCTAATATTATACAATATTTAACAGGTGAGAAATATCCAAAAATGTGTGTTTAAAAAAAAAAGAGTGCTGCTTTTTAAAAATGTCTTGTGCTATACTGACATAAAAAATAGCACTGGAACATCTTTGAGAAAGATAGCTTGCCCTTTAAACTTTTAGGCATTTATGCCCTTAATTGTGCTTTTCACCAAGATTTTGCATATTTAATATTTCCTTTTAGAGCTTTCAGGAATCTCAATTATTATTTCCACTGAGGATTTATAGGTCTTCTGACTATCCCTTAAGTATAAAGATTGTAGACTCATCAAATACTGTTTTCTTCCTTTAAATTTTTACAATTCCTTTATCAGATTGGTTTCTGTAGTTCTAGAGTTAAAAACTGAATATTTATCACTTCATCATTTGGGGCTTTTTTCCAAATCTAGGCAGTTTCTCCATAATCCTTGTCAAAGCTCTATCTTCAATTACTCTTATAAACTGTTGATAGGTGATCTCTAATTCACAAAAGCAGATAGCTATTTTTGACATTACCTGGCCAAAAAATAGCATCTCTCCTAAAGATACTATTTATAAAAGTGAACTGCGCTAAATGGAGAACAGTGTTAACCAGAAGCCTATGAATAAGTAATGGGGTCTAATTTTCCATTATTACAGTCATCGTTTAAAAATGCATGTCTACCAGGACATTGTAATGATTTTGTATTACTTAGGAAAACTTCTACAGTTCTTTTTCCCCCTCAATTATTTCATTACTTCTTCATTATATTTGCTCTCCTCTAATGTTTGTGGAGCTTCTGAAAACCAATCTGAGAATTTTTTTTTGTTTTTTTTTTTTTAAATTACCACTGAGACGACCAACACTTTAGATATTTTTCATGCCCCTTTCTTCAAATGCTCTCACCATGTTATGTTTTGGCATCCATAGTAAAACCCATTAGCTGTGACAGGTTAAGATGCCTCTGCAGACTTTACCACAAAGGAACTGAATCAGTGCCAACCATTATTCCTTACAACACACTGCACCATCTAGCAGAAGAAGGCCAAATCTATAACTCTCATCTTAGGTTTTCTGTCCTGTGGGGGCAGCTTCTCTAAAGAACATACTCAGTTGCATGGTACAAATTTTTCAGTTCTGGATATGCCATGGTTTCAGTTCATTAAGCAGTAGGCAACAAGGGCATTCTTCAGCCATTCTGCAAGCCTGTGGTGCATATGTAATTGTTATGGGCTTAGAGAATACTTGCAGATGAAAGGCACTGTACACTAGTTAAATTAAAATGCATTGATTGTGGAAATTCTACAATCAATACACACCAACCTGTGCTTTCCGCATCTCTGTGTAGTGCTAAACAGTCCTATCTAGTGTTCTAATCAGTGCCCCATAGCTCTATCGACCTCTTGCCTGATGTTACCATCTAAAGTGTGGTGGGATTCTTATTCCATATCAAAAGATAGTACGTGAGAGAGTTATTCTCCCTTGATATGCACACACAGCTTCCATTAGTGTCATTGAGAGTGATATGAATGCAACATCCTAGACCAGTGGTGGGCAACCTGCGGCCCATCAGGGCAATCTGATTGTGGGCCGCGAGACATTTTGCTGATGCTGACCATCTGCAGGCCCTGCCCCCCGCAGCTCTCAGTGGCCGCAGCTCGCCGTTCCTGGCCAATGGGAGCTGTGGAAAGTGGCAGGCCGCAGGGACGTGCTGGGCGCCACTTCCTGCAGCTCCCATTGGCCGGGAACAACGAACCGCAGCCACTGGGAGCTGTGGGGGGCAGTGCCTGTGGCCAGTCAGGGTCAGCAAAATGTCTCGCGGCCCACAACCAGATTGCCCTGATGGGTCATATGCAGCCCGTGGGCTGCAGGTTGCCCACCACTGTCCTAAACTCTTAAATTGCAGATGTCATAATAAGGTTTGAATTGTACATTGATCCAATAAAGCCATAGAAGTCTATTCTTGTCAAGTGTATATAGGTTCTTATAGCAGCCTTGTCACCACAGTGGCTGAGAACCTTTCAATAGTGCATTAAGTGACATAACTAGCCTATGCCAAGTTTCCTCCCACTTAGAAATGAGTCATGTGTTCTCACCACTAGATGCTGGATCTTAGACCATCAACTGCTTTCACTTTGCACACTGAACAGCCATAAGGTGGTAATGACTCTTGATCACTACCAGTTTGGACTAGAAATAACCCATGATTCATAATTCACACATTGAAAACTTCATTAATATGAAGTTACAGTTCCTGTGGATAGAGTTCAATATTGCCTTTCAAAAAATGTTAGGGTTAGAAAGACAAACATATTGGGAATTCAGGAGGTGTAGAGTTAAGAGTCAAAGAGATCACTCTAATTACCTAACTCTGTCCCTGTAAATTCTGTGATTGTTCTGTACTGACAATGTACACCACGGAACATTGTTCTTTATAATTTGTTTCTATATGAACAAAATAGATCTAGCTTGACAATATGTCTTTTTGGTTTTTGAGAGGAGGATGCAAAATCAGGTTTCTATTGGAGATTTAGTTGCAAATTTAATTGTGGAGCTAATGCCATCTCTCCGTCGTAATATGTATAATTTATTATAGGGCTTTTTATCTGTAGATCCCAAAGAACTTGACAAAGGTAGATAACGTTCTTAACCCCACTTAAAAGATAGGGAAACTAAGGCATAGAGAGGGTAAGTGAGTTGTCCAAAGTCACCCAGTGAATCAGTGGCAGGGCCAGAAATAGAACCCAGAATCTAATTCCCCTATCCACTGGACTGTGTTTCGTTTCAAGACTCTTGTTTTCAGTGCCTCCTTTTCAAAGGACTCTTATTTATTTTCTAGCTCTGATCATTCATTCTAAAAAATGACTGATGGATCTGTGATGGTATAGATTTTGTTTCTATTTGCTTCTTCTTATATCAAGTAGAAATAGGCCTTTGCACATCCCCCAATTATGAAGAGAGCCTTGTACCTTTATTTAAGAATTCAGTGCAACTATGCGGTTCTCTGGTTGGTTCTGCCCATGGAAATGCCAGCTGCTGCTTAAAAGATGAGATCTCAATCAATTCTAGAAAACATGAGATGTGTCACTTTTTTCTAGTCTGTGCCTTTCCCTGAATAATAAGGAAGAGCTAATTAACATGAGATGGCAAATGAATTGCAGTATCTGCCAGTTCACTGATGCCGAGTCCTCTTTAGCATTCTCTTTGCTTCCATCCACTACAATAAATTCAAATTAGATATCGAAACAGCCAGTTGAAAAATACCTTTACTTTTAGTGTTGCATAATTTATATTCTGATGCATCATGTAAGATTCCACAATACATTGCAGAAATGAAAGGAACACAGGAATTAAAGTTGGGATATCCTTTGTCCAATCCGAAATTTGGATAAATAGGTAATACATTGGATTTCCTCTTTAAGGAAACTATTTTTTTTTAATTATCCATCCCACTAATATAATTAACTGCTTTCACAACTCTAATTCTAACATCCTTGCATTACTAAAAATCCAGTTAATTTTAATTCCATTTTTCAAGTCTGATAGTGCTCTGTTACCTGCCATAAAGGGATTATTTAGTAGCATTAAAATTATATTGCTAAATTAAGTTCCTGGATCTGGGCCCTGGCATTTTAGGATGGACAAGCCAAGCTGGAGTTCATTAGCATTTTAAGAATTACTCACTAAGCCTAAACCAAATTAAAAAGGGCCACTTTGTTTTTAATAAAAGACCTTTTTCTTGGCTCTCTACTTTCAGCTCTGATCCAAGCTTGATAAATATCTGTAAACGAAGGAGAAATCATGCTAAAAGAAAGAGGAGTGAAAAATTATTTCCATTGACATTTATAAAGGTTTGTGTTCTCACACAACAGACTGACACTTTGACAATCCGAGTATATGTGTATCAAGAACAAAAGTTCTTATAGGGAAATAAGGTCTGGGGTCTTTTTCTGAAGCTGCCTCTCTGAACTCCTCCTGTTCAGTGCAATGGATGTTGTTACAGGTGTTAAGCAACACAGTTCTATAGAAGATCATCACTTGAACATGTGTCTCTAGCATGAAAAGTGACTATGTAAAAATGGCACCTTCTTACTCAGCAGATCTGCTTCCTGTCGTAGCTGCTTATTTTCACGATGAAATCCTATTGCTCATATACTTGCATCGGAGCACTGCTTCTGAGAAATAAGTCCCTAAGGTTGAAGATTCCACACAACCTTCTGAGAACTTGATTCTGAGAAAGAGCATAGTCAAGGATGTAGCTATTATAGAGCGGTACATCATACTGCACTGTGAGATTGCATCATTTTTATATTATGCACTATTTATACAATAGGTGGGTTAATGACAGAACACCCTTAACCATGAATTTCCTTCCATTTGCCAGTTAATTAGATGTACTCTCAGGAAGGTAATGATGTCTAATGGTCGGAGCAGGTGATTGGGATTTAAGACTCTTGGGTTCTATTGCTCTGACACGGCCTTGAGCAAGTCAATTAAATTCTCTGTGCCTGAGTTCATCGATATAAAATGGGTATAGTGATCTTAACTGCGTCTCAGGAATTATGTGATGCTTAATTCATTAATATTTGTAAAATTTGATGAGATTCTTCAATTAAAAGCAGTGTATAATTTCATGTTCTTTCAGCTAATATTTTTCATTTAAACTGAACACTTAATGTTTTAAATAATAGATATATTTTAAAAATATTCCACTGACATTGCATTGAGTTACTGGATCTTTCACGGCCAGTATTATGGCAGGAATGCAGATGATTCACAAAGACTTCAATCATATGTGGCCCATGACTCCTTAAAAATATTGAGTCCATTTTGGCTCAGTAATGCTAGCTAAAAGTTTACAAGGTGCGAAGCATTTCTCACAATGGATATGCCGAGAAATATGTTTGAAGATAAAATTGGCAACTTTAAATCTGGCTTCAGTTCAGAAGAAACACTCTGGCAATGAATATGGCAGGAAGACTGTTACATGTGCAGAGTGAAGGAAGCTTTTGCTAGCCCAACACATTTCTTTAAAGGTGCAGTAGGATGTACCACCTGACTGCCAATTTGCCAACATGCCATCTTTCCGAGAGTACAGTATTTAATCATTTTATGTTGGGCGATAAGGGAGCCAACTCCCAGGTCCTACAGCTCATGCTTACAGTTTGTTAAACCTTTTTGCAGTTTTCTCCTTGTTCTTCAAAAGCTGTTGTAGCCGAACAGTGGATTCTGGCCTCCCCATGAACTAAGGGTCATCCTCATTTCCCTTAAAAGACTTTGCCCTGGAGAAAGGCTCATGTGACCCTCCATTTGAGAAAAGTTAGCAAGGCATTAAACTTAGGTGTTCCTGCTTCCCATTCCCTGCTTCACTGAAAAAGGAACAAATAGTTCCTGCCGACTCCTTGAGCTTTGTTTGTTTGCTGCCTGGTTGGAGCTTTCACAGACAAATGTACTGAAACCAAACTGGCCATTTTCACATATCATTTAAATTTAAAAGCTAAAATAGAAAATAATTGTTCTGAACAGCAGCTTGTCAGTTAGGATGTAGCTAATCCAGTCTCTCTCTAGCGTGCCAGTCAGGATGGCATCTAGGCACAGAGCATAGGAAGTAAAAGTCTCAGCATTGTCTTACCATCCCAGTGCTGCTGTCTTTGTTCTCCCCTCAGTGTTTTCTCCTTCTCTTTAGCCTCCATTTTTTTGAGAGGACGTACCTTTGGGAGGTAGAGAACTTGGTAATATCTCACTGCCTCTGCTGTGAGGAATTTTGCAGTGGCTTAACTAAACATTTCCCTGAGAGGCACAAGAGGTATTAGTATTGTTCCAAGATTTTATGGATCTTGATATGCTAGACTTGTCAGTTCAAAATCACTCCAGGATATAACATTACATATTCATGCATGAAATTAGCTGCACTTAAATTAAAAAATCAGTGTATTCTGAAAATAGTGTAGTAATAACATATAAAGAAAACTGGGGTATACGCTGATCAGTTTCCAGGTTTCTACATAAAAAATGAAAGGTTTGACTGGCCTGGTGGCCAGAGACTCCAAGTAGTTAGATGCGGAAAATACTCATTTGGCCCTGCTTAATCCACCCCTGGAAACCAATCCAGGATTATTCCCTAGAATATGTTCACGAGTGTTTTGCCCACTGCTTTGATCCAGAGGCAATACCCTGTACTGCTCTCATGCAAGGGGAGGAGTTCTGGGCTCCCATGCTAGCTCTTCTTCCCAAGGGAGCATTGCAGAGACATTATCATCAGCCCTTCGGGAAGGGGGAGTGCTTTGCATCATTCTCAGGCTTACTCGTCTGGCTCCATCTCAGAGCACCGTTAACAGGCTCTCGAGAGAGCTGCCCACAGTCTTCCTCTGGTGGAGTGAAGAGTCATACAAGACGTGGCTGAAGAGTGCAAAAAGAGGATTGCGAGAGGACGCCTTTTCCCCTCCCACACCACCTCCTCCCTTCCAATAATTAATAACACTTTGCCCTATGTGTAATTGACAGCACCTGGAAAACACTAAGTAATGAAGTCCCACAATCCTTCTGTAAAGTAGGTATCAATTAATTATTCCCCCCATTTAACAGAGAGGGACACTAAGGCAAAGAGAAGTTAGGGCCAAATGTTCAAACTAGGATGCCTAAACTCAGGCACCCCTATCCATAGTTAAGCAACAAATGTCCAGCACATCTGAAAATCAGGTCACTTATTTAGTTGCCTAAATATGGATTTAGGCACCTAACTTCAGGCACCCTAGATTCAACATTTTATCAGCAATGAATTGCTGACTCTCCATGTGAAATCCTGGCCTCATTAAAGTCAATGGAGAAAGTTGTCGTGTTCAGTGGGGCCGGGATTTCATCCTCTGTATCCGGCTCTAACCATTGGAAACACTCCCTCGAAAGGCTTCAGAAAAAACAGGAATTTCTGACATTCACCGTAGAGCTTAAATAATCTTCTGCCAAGATTCCAGATGATAATAAGAAAAAACCCTGTTCTTTAAAACATTGAAATGCACATGAGCACAATAGCAGTATTCTTAATTGCTTAGTATTCTGTATTTTCTCAGCTTCAAAAAAAAAAAAAGAAGCAAAATCAAAGTTCCTATGAACGGGAAATGGATATGAGTTGCAATACCTAAGGATTGTTTTATTCCTGAAATAACTATCAAACTGACAGTGCCTGGCCGCTAATTTTCTTTATATGATTTTTAGATGCTGTCTTTTTGACTGGAAGCCAATGTATGGTCTTTTTCCACAAATTTCTGTCTATATTTGGTGGCTTCCGTTTTTATCAGCTTCATGATGTGACATCTGTCTCCATTGTTGTTTGTGTGTACTTCACCCACCAGAGCAAACTTCAAGCCCCTCTGAGTCCATGTAGTCGAGTGACAAAATCATTTTTGCAGCTGAGTGGAACTTCTGTGTCTGACCTTTTGCTCTTGTACATGGAAGTTTATTGACTTTATTTCCTAGCAATAGTTACTAGCAGGGCCCTCTTTTCGCCAATCAATCCATATCATTTTGCAAAGAAACAGAGCATGCTGTTGTTGAGATTGATTTACACATTATTTACCTTTTCTGCCCAGTTTAAATTGGTCAGCCTGATCCTATTCAAGATAAAAATCATAATGTCTCAAATTACTTACTCAATAAACTGTGGGTTCGTCTATTATTAGTGATCATTAGTGTTATAATACAGCATGGAAATTTAGAGCAAATTAACCACATATGCAAGCTGCTGGGCTCATCTGCAGTTAATCATAAGCATACTGTTCAGGTGGGCAGAGGATTTTGCAATAATGTTTCCAGGAAGAATTTGTGGGAGAAGTAAATATCCTTGGTTTGTTTTTTTTTTCCTTAATCTGGTTCTCCCAAATGAATGTTTTATCTGAGACACAGCTCAAATTAAAATAGCTTTTAATGCTGCCAATTCCAGGGCCCCAAATCTTTATCACCGTAAGTAATGAATGGAAGTTCCATGTTAGTACAACCCCCGCACCCTCCCCTACTTACTTTATCCAGTTCTCTGTTCAATTGTTGCTCTTTAATAAACGGCTGCCTTCGCCCTTTATACAGTAATGTGGTGGGACGCACTGTCTCAAGTGTTATCAGATGATGACACAACACCGTGAGTTATCACTTCCCGTCACCATTATTTCCGAAGAAAACGATAGTTTCCAGTTTCCGTAGGGTGGTTGAGATTGCATGGATGCTAACGTAGGTTAAAAGTGAGGGATTTCCTGATAATTACTGGTTTGTCTGGCACAACAAGACATGTATGAGGTAGGTTTAATGTAAGAATTCATTAGAAAGTAGCTTTGGATTTCTGAAATTAACAAACAGCCATTCCTCTTCTTTAAATATCCTGGTGTGTTTGTGATGCAATTTAGTGTTGGTGAAAGCTGCTGTAGACTAATTCACAAAATAGGCACAGCACAAGCAGTCATTCAGGCCTGAACTGGGCCACTCAGATCCCTGCATTGCCAGCAGGCCTGGTCTAGTCCCTGTCCTCCTGTAGCCATAAGGAACTGCAGATTGCAGTTCCCAAGTCTTGTGAAGCTGCTGTGCTAAGCTAGTTTATTGCACACAAATCTGGCTAACTTTAGGAGCCCCTCCACCTGCTGGTGCCAGGAACCAACTCAGACACAGCTGCTCTTTGGTTCTTCTAGCCCTTCCACTTTCAAGAGCCAGTGTAGCAATTCCTCTTTGGCCTATGGTCCTGCTCTCCTCTGCACTGGCCAGTAGAGCTGTCCTTGCACAAGAAGAGTGTGTGCTATACAGGGATCCTAGTTAAAAAAAATTATCTGCTAAACAACATAAAAATCTGTGGTTTTCCAAGTTGAAAATGAAACACTGAACTTTAGTTTCCCTAGCCACAGCACATATAGGTATCAGTTGAACACAATGTTTTATTGATATATTTACAATTTTTAAGAACGTTCAAACCCTACCAGTGCCATCAATCATTATAATAAAATAAAATTAATAGAATTGCAATTTGTATTTCTTATATATACTAAATACTTCTGTGTCTGTATTCTATATTTTCAGACAATTGTTTTTTTTTAAATGCACAAAAATGCTGGAATGATCCAGTCATAGTGCATTGTTTCTTTACTGTTGTTGATGGCCCTGCTGTTTCAGCCTCTTGTTTTCATTTCTTTTCATTCAGTTTATGTTTAGCTCTTTCTATGTGTTCTACAATTGTCTGCCTTTGAACTTAATCTACAGCCTTTCTGCATAGAGTCCAGAACAGCACATTACCATCAATGTGAAATTTGTCCTCACCGAACTCAGTGACACCGTCGTTAGGCATGATTTTTAAAGTTTTCAGCATCTTTTCATAACTTCAGTCTGGAGGCTGACGTGAAATTTGAGATGCATTAAAACATGACCCCCTGTACGCTGTTGAGTAACCTCTATATGCCGGAAGGTATGTTTAGCTATGTAAATTTAAAGCGCATTCAAAAATCAACCACAAGAGGGGGAGGTTGCACTCACTGAATAAGTGACGCTGCCTCTTTCAGTAAAATTTAGTTAATAGTTAATATATGTTTTTATTTTTTCACAAATTTTACAAAAACGTAAAGATTCTCTGTAAAAACGCACATTCTGCATTTTTCTGTGGCAAACGGATTTCTAGGATCCCTGGGGATGTATCCCAGGATGGCCTGGCAGCTACTTTCTGCCCAAGGTCTCTGGAGACATTGAGAATGTCTGGAGCACTGATTCTTCCAGGACCTCCTCCTGGGCTGGTGATCTTCCACCTAAAGCTTCAACTAACACCTGAATGTGAATAATGGAAAATCTCTACGCAGATTATAAGAGCTCGGCTTAAGGTGCAGAGGTTTCCAAAGGAGAGTCTTCTTGCACTGTAATGTTTCAGAGTAGCAGCCGTGTTAGTCTGTATTCGCAAAAAGAAAAGGAGTACTTGTGGCACGTTAGAGACTAACCAATTTATTTGAGCGTAAGCTTTTGTGAGCTACAGCTCACTTCATCGGATGCATCAGATTCATCGGCTGAAGTGAGCTGTAGCTCATGAAAGCTTATGCTCAAATAAATTTGTTAGTCTTTAAGGTGCCACTAGCACTGTAATGTAAGCCAGAGACCAGACCCAGCAGTACTGTAAAATTTTCCACATGCAGTCTTGTCCTCAGCAGTGACATTACCACCAACATCCATTTTCTCCTTTTGTTGCTGTGAATACAAAATCGGAATACAGGCAGGAGCCAGGCCTAGGATAAATGGGAAGAATGGAGTTTAAAGCAAATGTGTGAGTTAACAAGTACCATGAACCAGTAATCAAGACAATGAGCAGCTTGATATGCTTAGGAACTGCCTAGAGACTCAATGTGTGATCGCACATGGTGTATGTGTCAGAAAGGTTTGACTGCCTTTGCAGTAATGTGAAATTAAAATGTAGTGGTCTCTAGCGGAAGAGGTTTGTGTTTTGGTGGCTGGTATCTCTGTCTCCTCCTCTAAGTCTAAAGCATTCAGAAGAGATTTTAGAATTTGTTTTCAATTATGACAGGTTTCAGAGTAGCAGCCGTGTTAGTCTGTATTCGCAAAAAGAAAAAGAGTACTTGTGGCACCTTAGAGACTAACCAATTTATGTGAGCATAAGCTTTCGTGAGCTACAGCTCACTTCATCGGATGCATCTCTAAGGTGCCACAAGGACTCCTTTTCTTTTTTCAATTATGATTAATATTTGTATTGTGGTAACACCCTGAGGCCCCAGGAGGAGCAAAACTGCATTGTGCTAGGTACTGAACAAACTATGAAAGACAGTTGCTACCTCAGACCCTGTAAACCAGATAGACAGTAACAGGCAGAAGACTTACCAAAAAAAAAAAATAATCTCAGGTGCATAGCTCATTCATTACTAGTTCGGTTTATAATTTAGTTCCAATCCTCTTTCCTGGTCTCTCTGGCCAGTTCCTCCGCCAGCATGCTCTGTCACAGCCCCACAATGGCTCACCAATCTTCCACTCAGCCCAACCACCTCAACAGGGTCAACTTCAGAAGGAGAGATAGGGTTATTTCTCCGTCCTTGCTGCAGTCATTACTGCCAGCTCTAGCAGCTCTCCCCACATGTAAGGGTAGGTGAGAGAAGCTCCTACCTTCTCTCTAGGGTAAGGTGGGGTTGTGTAGAGTGGGGTGGCTCTGGGTCAGGAGCTGGGTTCATTATGCCCTGTCCTGCACTTCTGCAGTCCTTCCTTCTTGGGACGGGGTATGTAGGAAAATTCCTACCTTCATTCTAGGGTCTCCCTGGGTCAGAAGCAGAGGGTCAACATGGACTCTTCTGCTCTGCTACAGTCCTTGCTGGGTGCCTTAGTAGCTTGCTTTCCCCCCTTCCCATAGGTGGATGAGTGGGGTGACTCCTACATTTATTCCAGGCACTTCCCATGTCAGGGCCAAGGCCAGTGTGGCCTTTCCTGCCCCTCTGCAGCCCTTGGCAACTCCATCTGCCCTCCCCCACCATGGAGAGCCTTTCTTTGTCAAAGGGATGCCCTGTATGAAATATTTCATTCTTCAAAGAATAGGGAGTATATTGATGGCAGAACACCAAGTTAGTTAGCTTTATCACTGAGCTTCTCACATGCAAACACTGTGATTTTGTATTTCATCAAGTGACTTTTTTTTTCCCCGCCACACATTCCATTGGATTGTTTATTTGAATCTTGTTTGGTGAGGCTGGCTGGAGGGGGGCTACGCTGAGGTCAAGGGGTTGGACCTCTTTCTTCATTTAATGTACTGAGTTTAAGCTGAGGGAAGCAATCTGTTATGCAGTTTATTTGGTAACACAGATGGAAGTCCTCAGCTCCAAGCCCCTTCACCAACTCACACACACATGCTGGTGCACCTGGATAACAGCTCTACCTGTTTACAAATTACCCCAATTTTCTGCTTGATTCAGCAGTAACTGCTTACCCTCCCCCGTGATGTAATTAGGCCTTCAGAGTTCATGTGCCTATTATGCTCTCTCTTGTGTTTTGCTTTTTTTTTTCTGTAGCAGTAATCATATATATATATGTGTGTGTATTAAAATTTCATATCAATTGTTCAGCTAAATTATGCACAGTGGGCCATGCTAGCCAGCCATTAACATAAAGTATGCTAAACAACGTGTTTTCTTTCTGATAATTATACTCTAAAGCATCAACTGCTTATTCTAGTGAATTTTACCTTTTAGTTTTTCCTATTTCTTCAAACTTTTAGCTGTCTTCATGGCAGTTGACACAGGCCGAGTGCTCCTTCTGCTGTTAGCCTAATTATCTTTCCTTGTTGTTGTCAGAACCTACCACTGCCTAATAGCTAGCCAATCTGTGTTGAAACAAAATAGAAAGGCCTGGATAAGGTGATTGTTTTCTAACCACATAAAGATCCTTCCACCAGCTGAAGCAAAATTAGCAGTGCCTTACCCAGGCAAGGGGTCGATTGCATGCTGCCTCCAAGATATGCATGAGTTATACGTTTAGTGGCTGGGTGGTGTTGATGGCCTTGATATAAGGATGTCAGACCAGATAATCTGATGGTCACTTCTGGCCTTGAACTCTGTGACTCTATAATTCTATGATATGGATGTAGGAGGTTCTGTTATGAAATAGGCTGTGTTCTCATGTTCCCACAGTTATAGGCCTCCTCTCTCCCCTTCTAACTGAAATCTTTAACTTTGCTTCCTCACGTTTTACTGAGGACGTTCCATAAAATTAAAGCAGTTAAGCAAAAAAAGCAAAATTACAGACCAATTTTGCAGACTAGAGGGGACTGGCTCAGGTTTGGATAAGTATCCAACCGTTTGAACATATGGGCCATCAGGATTAAAGACACGGGTGCACTCATAATGGTAGCTTTATAAATAGAAGTAAATATTTTGTAAATAGAATTCTCTTTAAGTTTCACAGGATATATCACAGACTTGGGTGTATATGAATATAATATTTAGGATTTTTAACAGTATATTACTTATCTGGTCTTACTGGCCATCGTGTAACTATATACTTTGATATGATCCAAGCTGCTTTTAAAATCTCATTTTACTTTCTTAGCTAAAAATAGGCATAGTAATTCTTTGGAAATCTGCTTAAAGCAATGGGTTAGATTCATCCCTAGATAAGAGTGAGTAACAACCCTAAGAAACTAGATTATTCTGTTTTTTTCTTTGCCCACAAACTCAACAGAGAACACCTTTGATTTTTTTTTCAAATAAAGTAGTGGGTGAGCTAATGGAAATATTGTTCTATAAAAATTACTCTTTAGAGCAAAAAAAAAAAAAAGGAGTACTTGTGGCACCTTAGAGACTAACAAATTTATTTGAGCATAAGCTTTCATGAGCTGTAGCTTACTTCATCGGATGCATTCAGTGGAAAATACAGTGGGGAGATTTATATACACAGACAACATGAAACAATGGGTGTTACCATACACACTGTAAGGAGAGTGATCACTTAAGGTGAGCTATTATCAGCAGGAGAGGCGGGGGAGGAACCTTTCGTAATGATAATCAAGGTGGGCCATTTCCAGCAGTTGACAAGAATGTCTGAGGAACAGTGCGGGGTGGCAGGGGGAATAAACATGGAGAAATAGTTTTACTTTGTGTAATGATGCATCCACTCCCAGCCTTTATTCAAGCCTAAGTTAATTGTATCCAGTTTTCAAATTAATTCCAATTCAGCAGTCTCTCGTTGGAGTCTGTTTTTGAAGTTTTTTTGTTGAAGAATTGCAACTTTTAGGTCTGTAATCGAGTGACCAGAGAGATTGAAGTGTTCTCCGACTGGTTTTTGAATGTTATAATTCTTGACGTCTGATTTTGTCCATTTATTCTTTTACGTAGAGACTGTCCAGTTTGGCCAATGTACATGGCAGAGGGGCATTGCTGGCACATGATGGCATATACCACATTGGTAGATGCGCAGGTGAATGAGCCTCTGATAGTGTGGCTGATGTGATTAGGCCCTATGATGGTGTCCCCTGAATAGATATGTGGACACAGTTGGCAACGGGCTTTGTTGCAAGGATAGGTTCCTGGGTTAGTGGTTCTGTTGTGTGGTGTGTGGTTGCTGGTGATATTTGCTTCAGGTTGGGGGGCTGTCTGTAAGCGAGGGCTGGCCTGTCTCCCAGGATCTGTGAGAGTGATGGGTCATCCTTCAGGATAAGTTGTAGATCCTTGACGATGCGTTGGAGAGGTTTTAGTTGGAATGGAAATCTATCAACTTCATGAAAAAAACTCATACAGATACAGACAGACATCATCTTCTTTTCCAAATGCAAACAGATGGACATCATATCAAAAGGACTGAAGGTAAAAAATCCATTACAATCTACATACCACACAGACTATGTTAACAGCTTGTGCCACACGCTCTGAAAGAAACTGCGGAACCACCTGATCAACATCCTCGGCAGCAAACAGGAAAAGATTAAGAATGAGCTCTCAAAACTGGATACTCTCATAAAAAACCAACCTTCCACACAAACTTCCTCGTGGCTGGACTTTACTAAAACTAGACAAGCCATTTACAACACACACTTTGCTTTTCTACAAAAGAAAAAGGACACTAAACTATCTAAACTACTGCATGCCACAAGGGGCCACAAAAGTGGTTCCCTTAACCCACCCAGCAATATTGTTAATCTATCCAACTATACTCTTAGCCCAGCAGAAGACTCTGTCCTATCTCGGGGGCCTCTCCTTCTGCCCCCCACCCCCACGAACATGATACAGTTCTGTGGTGACCTAGAATCCTATTTTCGACGTCTCCGACTGAAGGAATAATTTCCAACACACCTCTGAACAACATACTAACCCGCAGAGACCTTCCTACCAAGACTACAAAAAGAATGACTCTGGGTGGACTCCTCCTGAAGGCTGAAACAACAGACTGGACTTCTACATAGAGTGCTTCCGCGGACGTGCACGGGCTGAAATTGTGGAAAAGCAGCATCACTTGCCCCATAACCGCAGCCATGCAGAACATAATGCCACCCACAGCCTCAGAAACAACTCTGACATCATAATCAGAAAGGCTGACAAAGGAGGTGCTGTCATCATCATGAATAGGTCGGAATATGAACAAGAGGCTGCTAGGCAGCTCTCCAACACCACTTTCTACAAGCCATTACCCTCTGACCCCACTGAGGGTTACCAAAAGAAACTATACCATTTGCTCAAGAAACTCCCTGAAAAAGCACAAGAACAAATCCGCACAGACACACCCCGGGAACCCCGACCTGGGGTATTTTATCTGCTACCCAAGATCCATAAACCTGGAAATCCTGGACGCCCCATCATCTCAGGCATTGGCACCCTGACAGCAGGATTGTCTGGCTATGTAGACTCCCTCCTCAGGCCCTACGCTACCAGCACTCCCAGCTATCTTCGAGACACTACTGACTTCCTGAGGAAACTACAATCCATCCGTGATCTTCCTGAAAACACCTGAAAACGCTATGGATGTAGAACCCCTCTACACCAACATTCCACACAAAGATGGACTACAAGCCGTCAGGAACAGTATCCCCGATAATGTCACGGCAAACCTGGTGGCTGAACTTTGTGACTTTGTCCTCACCCATAACTATTTCACATTTGGGGACAATGTATACCTTCAAATCAGCGAAACTGCTATGGGTACCCGCATGGCCCCACAGTATGCCAACATTTTTATGGCTGACTTAGAACAACGCTTCCTCAGCTCTCGTCCCCTAATGCCCCTACTCTACTTGTGCTACATTGATGACATCATCATCTGGACCCATGGAAAAGAAGCCCTTGAGGAATTCCACCATGATTTCAACAATTTCCATCAGCCCGCCATCAGCCCCAGCCTGGACCAGTCCACACAAGAGATCCAGTTCCTGGACACTACAGTGCTAATAAGCGATGGTCACATAAACACCATCCCTATCATGAGAGGATGTCAATGGGAGTTGAGGGTACTCAGCACCTCATAGCAGTGGCTCTTTAGTTCCACATCTCAGCGGGATCTCTAGACGGAAGAAACTCCTTTTAGATCCCAATATGCTACCCTGAATCTGGTAGCATCTCACTCAGCATCTGGTAGCATGTCACTCAGCATCTCACAGCATTGGGCCTTTAGTGAGTATTCACTTGGTTAGAGGGCGTGGAACAAACCTAACAATATACTGTAAATTGGAAATGCTATGATCAAACAAGCATAATTTTTTAGAGAAGAGAGAGACCGACCCAATCTTTTGCCTTTTTGAATAGGCATATTTCAGCATGTTTCATATATATCAGTATAAGATATACTTGGGAGCTACCTTGAATGTCCTTGTTTTTCATGTATATGACTAAAATATTTTTAATATTCCATTTATAAATGTATATTAAGGTTTAGTTTTCTCCAGGGAGAACAAACAATTTGTTAGTTGCAGGGACATAAAGCTGACTCTCACTACCCAAGAAAACAATGTGAGAGTGAACTTTAAATATCTAAAATTGTGTCAGTGTGTGCATGCAGAGCCAATTCTTTTCTTGTGAAACTTTAGATTAATTAGTTTTATAATTTGCACAGTAAGGTAATGTGAATATGTTGCTACTGCTTGACTTTTTGCCTAATCCTTTGAGTGGATATATAATCTTTTTTTATATATATTAAAATTAAAGCAACTCGGAAGATAATAATTAATCTAATTATATGCCGATCACTTTAATTTCTTTAATGTTTTATATTAAAAAAAAAAACAACTTTACAAATTGGTTTAGGTTGGGAAACCCTTTTAGTGGATTTTGTGTTTCATTGGTAAGTGCAATTTAAAGGATACACACTCTGGAAGTGCTACATTATGTTTACAGTTATGCAAATGGGAATAGTTAATCCGGGAGCTCTGGTGACCAGATTTTCAAGGTGTGCTTCGTGAATTTGTAGCTTGCATTTAGGAAGTGACATTTGCTAGTGAGAAAAGATGAACAAGTAATCAGCTGTAGGATACTCTAGCCATACAGTATGTGGTGCTGTGAACGATTGGTGATATGTTCTACCTGCTATCTAAGCCAAACTAATAAGAGGAGTGCATTTTTCCACTCTATATTAGATATTGTTTGTGTGTGCCAGTAGAAATAACTGCCAGGGATGGATATATGCAAAAAAACCTGTGTGACTAGGCGCAACTCTAAGTATATATGACATAAATGCAAGATTATATATCAGTTGAGCTCTATATGGTTTGTGTGTGTGCTTGACATACAAACACAGTGTAGATTGTTCACTTTACTATGGAAAATGGACAATCTGTAAAAAAAAACCATCACAAACACTGGTAATTCAGGCCTCTTCATCCTGTCATTGTCAGCTATTTTTGTCAGATATCCAGAGGTGTCTTGTATTCCTCGGCATTTAGCAGGACTTTTTAAAGATTATGTGTGTCTCATCCTTTGTCTGGGGAATAAGCAGTTTCTAACTGACTTCTTGGCTCCTTTCCTACAATCTACCATTCCCTATCATATGGCTTTGTCTTCTGCTTTTTTGTTGTTGTTGTTGGTTTACTGAAGGAAATGAAAGTACTGATCACAACAGTAGAATTAAAAATAGCATCTAACAGCTTAGCTCAAGACATAAAAATAGGCCACCTTGCAGCTCATCCTGTCAAATACGGAGGGAACCCTAGTAAGGTATCATCTGCTAAAACCACATACTGGGTTGTATCACTATTGTTTTTCTTTTTCCAAAATCCTTTCCTTGTCTTTGGATAACATAATAATTGAATCAAATCAGGTTGTTTTTCATTACACATGTTCTGCCACTCAGCTCTCAGAAGAGGTCATTGATTTTGGTGACTTAATTTCCCTTTGTCTTTGCTATTTCATTTTTATTTACATTTCGTTACTTTAAAAAAGGGTAATGGGAGTTGTAGGGAATCTTTGGCTGGATAGATACATACATGAACATTTTGATAGTCTCTGCATGGAACATTTCCATATGTCTTATCCATTTTGTTGGTATGGTGACAGTATATTTATTATTCATAGGGCAGACTTCGCATTTTCTGTTCTCATGCTATTGGAGACTGGGCAACTGGCTTGTCAGATGGAGACCTTTGAAAGAAAATTAATGCCCACTTTTTCAAACTTGGGGTGTGATGCTGCAGTCTTTATTAGGGAACGGGGGTGAGGGAGGGAGGTGTTAAGTGGGCCTAAATGAAGAAGTTGGTAGTAGTCTATGCTCAGATGCTTAGAAAACCACATCTTCAAAAGGAGCATAGTACAAACATTTTGCTTCTGATTTTTGTCCCATAATGGGTGCAGCATTACAAACATTAATGACCCAATATATATAACTATGTGGAGGATACCAAGAGTAACTTTGGAATCTGATTCTGGCAGGTGTTATCCATAGGCCTACTGCAGAAAACATACTCAGCAATGGGAACATGAGCTAATGGTGGGTTTCCCATTCTAGCTCCTTCCAAAACACATAAAGGGGACACTCTACAAGTCTTCCTCAGCAGCAGATGCAAAGGGGTATGGCAGACTGAGACTTATGGCTCAAGAGATATTGTCTGCATATTTATGCACCTAGGACCACTTTCAAGTGATGACTTCCAAACAGAACACTGTGGTAATTTTTTTCTGCTCTTGATAGGAATTGTCTGTTCAGAGCTGGGGTCTGCAGTGAGTTGAGATGAGGGGCTTTGAGTAGGGCTGTAAATGGACAGAATACAGACACATGACAGCACAGAATTTTGGAACATAAATATTCATCCATTCTGAGGACATGTTGCATATTTCCTTAATTTGTCTCACGGGGTGTTGAATTGGCCAAAACTTGATCTAACAACCTGTAAAAACTACCATGGGGGTGGCTCATGAAAGGGCACTGCTACTGTTCTGCTTCTAATAGTTATGGTGGTGGCTCATACCTATGGAAAAGTTCTATAACGTTTTTTGTAGGACATGATAACCTTTATATAGGTGAGGATGTTTTAACAATTGTAATGAATTAATAGAATTTCAGAGGATGGTTTAAAGACAAAACCTGTATAACTGATATGGTTATTCAGTTATCTAGGTTTTAGGGTGTTTTCTATGGAACCACATTAAAGTCCATCTCTATTAAATTCTATAGGATTTTTCCAGAAGGGTACAGTGTATGTATTAGGTCTGCCTATGGTAATCTTATGTTTGTTTGTGTCACACTGGCTGAACCCAGCATGGTGTTGAATTGCAGCAGAAATCAATGAAATAGCATTAGGATGCAATTGTCGCAAATTATCAGAGAAGAAAGAAGACAACTATAATTCACTAGCTATACCATTCGCTTTCACTAAGCATTAGTTTAGCGTGTTACCAATTTCAAGGCACTTTCTCTGCAAATACTTGGTCCATAAAGACCATTATTATTGTCATCTTAAAATTTGTGGAATTTAACCTAAACAAATTCCTCAAAGCTTGCACTTAGTTCTGATTTGATCCATTATATCTTCCCCCAACTTTGGTGGTATTTCTCCGTGCTGTGAGATTCAAGCTTTCTACTATACATATGGTATGACTCACAAAGAAAGCTGGAGATTTGTAGAACCACTGTACTCTTTGAGTTTAACAGTCAATGTTTGTGTGTCCTCTTTTGTTCACAGTATATGACATGACAAGGTCACTGGTGGATTTTACATAGCAGCCTTCTTGTATTCTACTGCATTAGTAGCAGTCATCAGTAACTAAGATTTTGTTGCATTTGAATAAGCCATAACTAAGGTCAAAATCTCACTGACAATCCAGCAGTCCTTTTCACCCACAACTCTTTACATTTTACCTTTTATGTTCTTTTCACAAGTATTAAAATTACCAGAAGAAATGCAAAATGAGAATAAAATATACCATTTTTATATCATTAGGAAACATATTTTTTCTGTCAAAACATTTGTTATATATCTAAACAGTTATAGGTAACAATCTCAGTAATTGTCTCCCTTACACAATACACTATTTGTATTGTGTCATTAATGCAAAAATATTGCAGTGCAGAGGGCTAGATAGCTCAGGGGATTGGTTCTGTCTTTCGCTTCTTGGCTATCAATTCAATCCCTGCTTGTGCCAGCAATGATTTATAGCGATGATCGTTTGAGGGCTTGTGTGAAATGAGTAGGTGGCATCAACTGCTTAGTGGCCAGGTAGCCATATCACACCAACCACCATCACAACTGGCACCTTTGTCAGTGGTTTCATTAGAGGTGCCAAGGGCTGAATGAGCACTGAGGCAGAATTATTCTCTGGGCTACAACAGGGCTGAGGCCCTTGAGGGATGTGTTTGTGTGTTAGCATCCATTGACCCTGCCTGTGCTGTACATTTTGCTGTACATAAAGGGCTTAATTCTCCAGGACTATAAATTCAGACCTTTCGTGAGCAGTAAATTCCCTTACTAAAAAGTTAAAATTATTAAAAGGAGAGCAAAATGCTTTATATCTGATTACAAGCTGTAACTGCAGAGGAATTATATGGAATGAACAAAACTATACAGGCAGGAGGAATACTGGTACAGGGGACACGTTCCAGGGACTGTAACTGCACACAAGTAAGCTGTGGCTCAGGGAATAATATTTGATGGATTGTAGTGAAGAAGGGCTTAAGAATCACAGGTAAGGAAAAGTAGATGGGATTTGCAAAGAGTCAGGTGGAGCTAGAGAAACCAGGAAACTATTCTATGTGTTAGAGGCATTGTGGCTCTAGGATATTGCTATGAAGAGACCAGGAGAAGGGACGTACAGAAGTATGGGAGAAACATATTGGAGAAAAGGAAAAAATGAAAAGTCTGATAGGTTGGAGGGAAATCCAGAGAGTCCATCCTCTTCCCACAAAAGACCATTCCCTTCAATGGAAACAAGTTTGGGGCCCATGCAGAACCTTAAAAATTTTGTTCTGGACTCTGCAATGGACACAAGAAGCCAGTTACTGGAAGTTATGATGGATCCTGGAACTGCTGAGGTTGAGGCAGGGTGAAAGTCAGGAAAGAATTAAATGGATATATAGATTTGAATAACATCTGCATAGAAGTGATAGCAAAGGTTGATAGTTGACTGATGTTTCCAAGAAAAAAGCTATAGAGAAGAGGAAGGAGACAATCAGTGGAGAAGTCTAGCAACATCCATTGCCATAAGGATTTGGAAAGGTAGGAACAAAATTCAAATACCAAGCTATCTGCAATTCCATTAGTTTGTGCTAGACATTTGTAAAGGTGAATGTGATCTCAAAGGTATCATGCAATATAATGTCTGGCAGGTTTTACTCTATACCCATACAAAACTCACTACACCTTTCTCAGTTACATTAAGGATGCATATATAGGCAACTTCTTTTCCTTATTTTCTTTCAGCTTATTTTACCCCTTCTTATCCATGAAGAACTTGTATGATCATAGGACAGCTTGGTAATAACAATGCTCCAGTAACAGCATTCCTGCTGGGTTAATGAATACACATGATTTCACCAAGGAAAATATCTTTTTAAGACCTCAATTTCAACATTTTAACTTGCTTAATTATAAGATATATAGTGGGGAAGTAGACAACCACCAGCTTACACAAACACAAAAAGGTTTAACAATTTCCAGATGTAAGTATTTTAGGCACCAAAACTGCCCATTATGGCTGTGTGTAGGTAACAAATTAGCCCGAGAGCCACAGACTTCTAATTCATGGCAAAAGTGATGAATGCCTTTTCACAGCCCAGATGCAAGTAAGCAGAGTTCGATGTTTCTGGAACCTTGCATGGTAATAGTTTCCTTAAGCACCCTGCTAAGATTTAGGAAATTAGTCAACCAGGATCATATTTAGGTTGAGCTAATGTTGGACAGCTGAATTTACCCAGCATTATCTGTGGGTATAATTGGTGACAACTGTTTTTCAGACCAGCTGTGCAGGTCACAAAAGGATAATAATGGGGGCCTAGGCTTGTCATGTCAGATTGATAAATGTTTATGGCATAACATGACTAGAGGAGCTTGTTTTAAGCAGGTACAGATTTGGGATTGTTTTAAAAAGGTGGTTAGTACACCAAAGGGTAACACAACAATCTGTAACTTACACATCATTTGTACTGGGCGTGGGTTGGTGTAACTTACAAGTAAAGGAGAGAAGGGTGTACTTGTAACAGGAAAAAGCACTGAAGAGGAGGGTGTAAGATAAGGTTATCCCACCACACACACTTTATTTTACACCTGTCTGTTATCTGCTTTTCCTCTACATACTCACCTTTCCATTATTTTGGTGTGTAAGCTAAATCAGTGTATGCTGGCAACATCGAACTTGTTTTTACCATGAATACATCTCTGAACTTGGCCCTGGCTCTTTAAAGTATTTAGGAAAATGGTATTGTTTCTTTTCTTAAGTCTAATTTATTTAAATGGCTGTCACGGTAATTTTGACACAAATTTCTTTCAAACATTCTGTCAAGTCACAGGAGAGGCCTTTACCATTTATTTTATCTGTGCATATTTATGCATACATTATCTGTAGAAAATAGCATTTGAAATTAATGTGAAATGTATTTAAATTTAATTCACTGCTCATAAACAGGTAAGTGGGGGAAAACTCAACTTCAATTGCAAGAAACAGGTTTCATCCTCAATCTATATGGATTGTTGCAATTTCTTGCTGTCTTTAAACCATCATTTACATATTTTAATGTATGTACTATAATACACAGTAGATTTCCTTAAATAAATGTTATTAACTACATTGCCAACTAAATATGCTTAATTATTTTAACTAGTTTAATATCATACCGATTAACATACAGATTAACACAGGAAATAAACTAAAAGTAAAATGTTTCTGTTGACAGTTCTGACTGTAAGACAGGTCACAACCCCATCTAGTTTTGTTCTTTTTTAAAAAAATAGCAAGAATGATCTCTGCTCTGGCTTGTATTCTTGAATTCTATAGGATTCCATCTGCAGCAATGGCCAAAAATAGTTCTGAAAAACACAGCATACTGCAATGCTAATTCTGCCAACAACACAGCCAGTGAAGATTGGCACCAGTTTCACGGTGCATTCTCCTTTTTTGTTCCACTTTTGGCCCGGTGGCTGTTCATCTCCGAGAGTCTTGAAAAAATAGAGAGATTATCTAAGAGAGAAAACTCTACCTACTGATGCCATTGAGTAGCTGGAAGGTGAAATTTACACTTAATATGCAGGGCGAAGGGGGCAGGTATGGGGGGAGGTTTCTCCCCCCCCCCTTTTTTTTTTGCTTCTCAAATTTGTGTGTAATGCAGTTTGATTGTTCTTTGCATCTAGCACATTTGTTTGGTTTGTGACAAATGTGTGTTCATTTTTGTTCTTTTAAGCAAAAAAAAAAAAAAGAGTCAAATTATTAATGCATGAATACCTTACCTACAGTAGGTCTGATCCCACAACCTCTACCTCCACAAGTGTGTTTTACTTTCCTGCTAGTCCAATTGATATTAGTGGGGCTACTTGAGTATTGCACGATCAGCTCATTGTTGGCGCGCGCACACAAACACACACACACACACACACACACAACCATCTAAAACGGATCAGCAGAAGGGTTAAGGAGCTTCTTGTTACCCGAGCAGTTGATTTGCTTACCAGTCAATGGAATGGAATGAGATCATCAGTAGATTAAGTCGGCACTATCTGTATCTGTGGAAAAAATTCATCTTTTTGCAGTCACCGATGCTTGTGGGTAGTTGGTAGCACTACTCATCTTGTATTTGTTAATGTAACCTACAGTCTCCAAGACAAAATAATCCTGCTTTTGTCCACTCAGCACAGGCCTTTCATTTGCAACCTGAATCCTATCAAAGTTAATAGAAAAAATCACTCAGATTATTTCTTCTGAACTTTCAAAGCTGGATTTTTTTTCAGTCTCCAAATATGAAACATTTCCAGCCCAATGGAGGGGGGGGGAGTGGGGGAGGAGAAAGTTGTAGGGTTTTCTATTAAAATTTACAGACGATTATTTTTGAATTCCTGTTTCCTTAAACGAAAAAGTCATTGTGTTGCAGCTTACTCCATTATTCTACATTTAACATGCTTTATTGTGAGGCAAAAGAGCTAAACAATGTTACTTGAACTTTGTTTAAATATAAAGGGAGCGGTGCATCAACTAAGGAACACAAGCCCTTTCAAAGTTTAGGACACTCACTAGTGCCATACAGCATAAATCACAGTGCAAACTGTGTGATTATACCCTGCAGGGAAATAGACTGTGTGTTTATGGGGCTCTTCACCAAGCACTTAGGAATAATCTGATATAAAGCAGCAGGGGAGGAGAGTAATGACAACTTCAAATTAGTTTAATGAATGTTTACATTTAAAAAAAAAAAAAAAGGCTTTTCTACAAACCTGAAAACACAAAGTGACAGTTTCCTCTCCAGACAAAAAAGCTTTACTTTTCTTTAAAGGATCTGCCGTGGGAAGGCCTGTGTAAAATTAACTCTTTCAGTACCATTGATCAGAATGCACTGTTCTCCGTATTCACTCTTGTTTTACTGCCATTATGGTGAGGCTTACTAGCACTTCCATTATACTGGTTGGTAGCTTCTCTGTTTTAAATCTCTTTGGGCTCAATGCAGAAAAAATAGGTCTGAGAATTCCATTCTCACAAAAGTGCAAAGATCTCTTCAACATCAGCTTTCCCTGCCTTGGGTGGAACAAGCATTTAATGTGTCTTTGGCCATATTGGGCCAAGAGGCTAACATGTAGGAATAGAGATGCCCTTTTCATTTCAAACATTTTTTTTTTAACTTTTACAACATATAAAGCAAAAGTAATACAGAACTGTTTCAGTTTTTCCTTCCGTTTTTAGGTAAATAAAGCTTAATTTTGTAAAATGCACACGTGTGCACAAGGGAAAATGCAATCAGCATTTTATGTATATTGAACTTTGGGGTAGTTAGAAAAAAATCATAGTTTTGTAACAGCTGTGATCTTTCTGTTTGAGAAATTACTGAACATTTTGGCTGCTATCCTGCAATGTTTTTCATTACTGCATAATATGTTTATTATGCATTACTAAACCTCGTTTTGCAGGAAATACATTGTGACCATTTCAAACTGTATCAGGTGGAAACTCAGTTTACAGCTTCCCATCCCAGATGCAAAATTTTCTATGAAGTATTATGTAAATCAGCAAGCCATTTTTAAAAATGAAAAGGTTTTTTTTTTCCCTCAAGCAAAATTGCTATTGTTGTAGCCAAGATCTTGGTTACAAATACAAGCTTTAAGGTAGGATAGAGAAAATCTTCCAGTGTTTTGAAAAATCACCGGAAAACATAATAATCTTGCTCATTATCTTTCTGTGCTGTGTTGCTACATATGATTGTTACCATGTAAAGTCTCATTGAAATGTCTTTGGTGTTTATGAGAAGGTGTGAGAAATTAATAAGGCATTTTCAAAGGTGTATGCATATTTCTTATGTAGCCAGAATAAACACTTAGGAAGCCCTGATTTTAGGATATCATTTGTCTAGTGCCATACTTCCTTGGCACTGACAATATAGCAGTTGTCTGCTTCAAGCCTTACAGCATACATCTCTCAGCAAGGGTATAGTGTAAGACCCTCACATAAAACAAAATAAAATATTTTTGTGTATATTTCACTCACACATACACAGAATGATATATGATCTGAATTCTTCCTGGGTATTTCAGATGCCCTTGAGATCAGGATAAAGCAGTGACTTAGCACAATATGATGCTGGAAAGCAGATTCTACACAGTTCTCCAGAAATGAGCTGTGCTGTGTGGATTTTCTTAAGTGAAAATCCCAATAGGTCTCACAGCACCTTTTCAAGATGGGAGGAGAGGGAACATGGAATTTATTTGGAATAGACCAGTGATTATAAAAGGCCCAATTCTTAAATGCTTACATTGTGTACTACTTCACTTCACAAGTAGTCTCTTTGGAATCAACAGAACTTCTTCTTAAATAAGGTATTATTGTTGTGTTCCATACTCATGAAAACAAATTCATGAGTGTCAATTGAAAATTGGTATTTAAAGACCCTGGATCATGGTAAATTGAGCATGATTATGGACGGTGCTCAGATACTAGAGTGCCAAATGTGACATAAGAGCCTGAATGGATTAGAATTTAGACTTTTTGCATAGCGGGAAGGGGTTATGACATGATTTCCTCTTGCACCCCACATTTGATACTTCTAGGTTTTGTCCATGTTTCCAGTATAATTGAAACTGTGCTTGCAACAACTAAATTTAAATGCAGTCATAGAGTCCTAGACTGTAAGGCCAGAAGAGACCACCAGATAATCTAGTCTGGCCTCCTGTATATCACAGGCCACCAACACGATGCAGTACCCACACATTAAACCCAACAACCCAAATTAGACCAAACTATTAAAGCCCCCAGGAGACTAAACTATTATGTGCCACAAGCACAGAATGGGAAGGACCAAGGTGCACCAATACCTGATGCTCCTGCAATGGCAGGGAATTAAGTGAGATATACTCAGATAGTCCTGGCAACTGACCCGCAACTCACTGCAGTTCTGTTAGTGTAAATATGGATGACAACTCTGAATCATAAGCAGTATGAACAAAGAACTTTTTCCTCTGAGAAGCATATTCAAGTCACATTAGAAAACCATGCTACAGACTGCTTTGGGAGTTGTCTGTAGTACAGTTTGGCAAATATATCTCTGTGGAAAATTAACCTTGTCCATCCTATTCAGGGAATACAGAAGCCATCCTAGAACATGGTAGTACAGCTAACAACTGTTTTTAAATATGGTTGTCAAATGGTTTTGGCTATAGAGTGGTCAGAGCCTTAATTTTTAAGGGTGTAATTTTTAGAGATGCTGAGCACGCACATCTCCAATATAATCTGTTGGAGCTTTGAAAAACAGGTCCTAACACTATTGCTATTACTATAATGTAATCTTAGTATAGTCCTGCGTTCCTTATGGAAAGTATGTGATTACTAATATTTATCATTTATATTTCAGTAGTGCCTAAGGGACTCAACCAGGTCATGGCCCCATTGTTCTGAGCACTGAATAACATCTAGACCCCAGTTCAGCAAAGGACATGAGCATGTGCTTTGGTTGTTTGCTGAATCAGGGCCGTAGTAAATGACATTCTATGTCCCAAAGAGCTAACAGTCTAGAGTGTGTCCTTGAGACCTATCCTACCAGGACAGACTGAATGACAAATATGATTTTATGTTCCATTACTCGGGGAGGGATTTGACTGGGAGACTCTGATCCAAGAACGCTCGGCTCCCAGCCCAACCCATGTGGAATCTTGCAATGGAGAGTAAGACTGTCCTGACCACTGTAACTCTTTATGGTCTATTGGGTGAATGTACTATAGATCAACTCATTTTAGCACCTATTTATTTTAGTACAAAAAATGTTAAATCATTTTCTTGCTCTGGGTCATTACCCAAGGTGATTCTGTTCCTCTATGCATATGGGGTATATTTATATTTTGGTATTGGTATTTAACTAATATTTTGCTGTTCATCTATATGCTTCGCATGCTATGTCAGTTTTAAATAAAGCTACCAATGGATATTCAAGCAGTAATTTTATCAGAAAATCACAGTGACGTAAGAGCTACCTGGAAATAAATTATGTCCATACCTCTACTTATCATAATCTGCCACCATAAAGATGGGCTGCTTTACTAAATGAAAGAGATCTGTCCAGACTTGTTGGATTTCTACTTGAGACAGAACACGTTCAAAAATAGAAAACCTCAGCTTGCAGCACCTGCATGATAGTAAGTATGATTAATATCACTTTGAATCGCCAGTACTTTTACGTACTCAGTGTAGACACTGTAAACTTCACATAAATCATTTCCAAGCTGTGGCAGGACCAGCAAACACCACCTTTCGTGAAAAGAGCCAAAAGATTGGGAACATATTCAGAACAGCTTTATTTTACTGGCAGACAGGACAGCTTTTTTCTTTTAAACTCTGATTTAAAAACCTGTCTTATTTACTCGCTCATTATTGTAGTCATTCATATTTATGTAAATCTGAGCAATTTGCAGTTGGATTATTTATCACAGTTTATTGGCAGGATGTGGTCACATGAAAAAGATCCATTCTAATAGCCTTTTTTCATGTGGTTACACTGTGCTGATGAGAATTACGCCATTATCATCTTAGAATGAAATGGTACAGAGGAGAAATGTCCTTAAAGTTGAACATGAGGAAAAAAAAGTTCTTTCAGTTAGTAATTTTCTAATTGTCAGAATAGATTTTTTTTAAAAGTACATAAAAGTAGATTAAATAAAACAGATTAATTTGGTAAGCAAGTATGACCAATGACTATGTAATTTCAGGAATTAAAATAGGATAAGATTAGGAAATAAGTAGTTTTTTGTTGACCCATATGTGTATTTCAGACTTTAGTTAGTTAGTACATACATAAAAGGGAATTCTTCTTATACCTTTAAAGCAATTTTATTCTCTCTCATCATTATTCTGAAAACTTCTTTATTAAAGAGAAAATCATATAACAAACTGCATTTATCTAGGGTTTTGTGAACATTAATATCTAAGGTTTGCTGTTTTTCTTGGTTGATTTAGTAAATAAGGTAATAACACTCGAAAGCAGAAAGACAAAACCGGTCTCTTCATGCAAATGCAATAAGTAAGGCAATGTGGCACTGTCCTTTTGTCCCCTGATCCTGGGATATATAGTGCTTAGTGTATATTAAATTTATAACCCCTGTAATTAACAGCTACCTCAGTCTGCCACAGTATATAGATTTACTTTGAGGGCTCCAGGTAGTCTGGATCGGTCACCACTATTCTGCTGCTACATCCAGGACAAAGGTGACTGGCGAGGCCTGGAACCTGATATAAATAACATGGTTGGATCATCAGAATACTGAGCTGCACTTTTAAGATCACTTTTTAGTAAATTTGATTTTGGGATTCTGTCCAGAAAGGGAACACCTTACTCAGCAATAACCAGTCAATAACTTGTATTTCATACACCTAAAGCTCAAACTTCACAGTATTTGAAGTATAACTTAAGAACCATTGAGATAACTTTTATTTAAAGCACTAGTGGCCCAGATACTTGGCTTCCATTCTAGCTGCTTTGCACTCCTTAAGCAACACAAAGCTACTGAAAGGCTGGCCTAAGGGGCAGCTGGAGACTCCTCTGGTTTCTCCCTGCGTGACTCTTCCACCAACTGTCCCTCAATATCCCAGCATAACAAAAGCTTGCTGGTGCTACCTGGCTAGTGGAGTGGTCTCCAGGGGAAGTTAGGGCATAATTCGGAGCCTCTATATTAAATTCCAGTACATTATATCTGTGCGCCATTGTCAAAATTTCCACACTTCTTACTTTTTGTTTCCTGTTTATATTTATGTGCCTTGCATATATACATGCAAAAACATAATGTACCATGATGGCTAGACAGTTAGAATATGTTTACTAGATGTGTCATTTCATCCTTCCTCTTGCACTGTGGTATATATGCCACCGCAAAAGGATTAAACAGTGTCTGTTCCTCAGAACCACTGAGTGGCCAATGACAGCTGTACTGATAGAAATTTTTCAAACTATTCACTTTTCCTGTCAAAAATTGGGCATTTTTAAATGAAATTTTAGCAAAAGTATTTTTGATTTTTAAAATTTTCTGGATTTTTCTGGTGAAAACTGACTACCAAATTTTTATGTTTTTTTTCTGTCACTCGCCCCACCCCCCTTTCTCAGTGACAAAAAGGAAAACGGGGAAGGAAGAGGATAAAAAGGAAAAACTGAAAATGGTCACTGTTTATTCTGAAAATACTTTGTAGGCCATTAATCTGGTGGTTTTCTACCACTTCCTGGCTTCTTATTCTCCACCTTGCCAGCAAACTACGGATGGAAGGACAGATATATATTTATCTACTGGATGTTCACCTAATATGCCAAAACTAAGATCACCTTCCATCTGACCATGTCATCTTTATTTCTAACTTATCTCACTGGCCTCCTCTCTTTTTTTTAGCATCATGTTCAAGCTACTTGCCCTTCTTTGGCTTTACGAATTCCTCTCCCAGTTGGGTTTCTTGTCTCATTTCTTCAGTTTTTATTTCCTCCTTCACTCCTCCTACATACCATGCCCCTCACCCCCAACCCTCTACAACTTCTTCCTTAGTCTTCTCCTCTTGCTGTCAACCTCACACCTTTTTTAATCCATCGCTTACTCCTTATAAACAACAGACTTTACCATTGACTTGAATGGGGCCCAAGATTTCACCCCATTTGTCAAGGTCTTTTTCTTGAACTATATTTTGTATTGGTTAATCACTTCTTTGTTGTACAGTATAAAAGTCCTGGAATAACAGATATATACCCTAGGTTTTTGTTTTGGTGTTTTAGGTTGAAAGCGTGTCCAGGTAAAATGGTTTTGCATCTCACTCTTTCTTGTCGTTGCGAAGTAAAGCAACTTAATACTTGAAATGCGGGCACAAGTACAATTACCTAAAGATGTTGTACTTAGAGAGAGATCAAACTTGTGTGCATTTAGAAGACAACATTAATAAAACTTAAAATAACTCCATAGTAGGGAATTAGGCTGCTATTTCTTAATGAAACTCTTGGGCCATTTTATCCAGGCAAAGTGTTCATTTTGTTCATATAATAGAAATCCAGATAAAACAATCACATTTCTTTAGTCATTGGAAGCTGTGAATTTTAACAATCATGTTAATGGTTTTAGATAAATAGAAATGTAGGCTTAATAAATCTTAAACATTTCAATTTAGAATTTTAAAAGCCAAATGGCATGTTCCCATGTGTCTTTCATTTCAGCTTCCTCGTGGAATGAGCATATTTCGCAATAGGCATGTACTTTCATCTGCCTCTGTTTCGTTTTGTCTCTCATTATCTTCCAAACCTGTGAACAGAGAGAATCGCAGTTTTTGTGCCACATGCTACCCTTGAGCAGCTAATTATGTGTCTAATTGTGGATTTACGAGACCAAATCCTAGATGGCTTCCTGTATATTCCATTATCTGGCATAAGATCCAGGTTTGATTCCCAGGCTAGTTCATAGCATCAGAAGATCAGTGTTCATACGAATTTAACCATAGCAGCAAAGTAATTTATCTCTTCAAACCCTTTAGTGCCACCCACTACCAAGATGTGAGCTGACACAGACTCTCCCAGTCTGCACTCATGTGCAATCAGTGGTATCACGGTTCAGTTTTCAGATGCAGTTAAGGGTACCCATGTTCCGAGAATCATGGGCTAAGCAATCTTGAGATGAAAACTTCATGAAGTCTCTCTGAACTATGTAGTCTGAAGAATTAGTATTAATAGTAAAAAAAAAATAGGGTAGGATTTTCAAAAGTGCTCAGTGTTGGTCTAACTCTGCTCCTGTGGCAGTTAATGGGTGTTTTACTGCTGACTTCAATGAGAGTAGTTAGGCCAACGCTGAGTTTCGCTCTGCTCCCATTTAATGTTCTCCTTCCCTGAGATGTTCATCCTCCTCAGCAGCGCAGAGGATGTCAGACTGGGGAAGGAACCATTCTACTCTGTCCTGGAAAGTCTCATCTGTGTACCTCTCTGTCTCCCTTAGCTCTTCCTGTTCAGCCACTCTGGTCTCCAAAGCCTGTACTCGGTCTCTGAGGGCCACGAGCTCCTTGCACTGAATGCACACAAGCCAAGTAATAATACATGTTGCATTCACTGCAATAAACTGGATATAGCCCCCACTCTGCTGCTGGACTTCTGCCTGCATTCTGTTTACTCGTGCAGCTCTTTTCAGGGGGTGGGATATTGGCCTGAGTTTAGAGAATGTTAGGTGTATAGTGTATCTGGCTCTCTCACTCCCTCTCTAAACTCACTTGCAAAACTCCCCTGTTTGCTGCTTCTGTTCGCTAGCTCCTCTACTCGCTTAGGAGCTGGCTATTTAAACCTCTGTTGTCCCTGAGAACCTAATAACCAAGGAGGATACATTAGCATTTGATCATTGTTTATATTTGATGTCTCTGTTGTGTAAACACTAGTGATATGGACTGTGATGTTTGTTGATTACTATATAAATCCTTTGAAAAGTATTGCAAAGAAGTGGGAAAATATGACAAATGCTTTACAAGTAATATGTCTTCTTTTATCACCTATTGGTTAAATCAATGCTTTAGTGTTTCATGGGCTGAGTATGTTAGAAAATCAAAAAGCAATGACATTTTCTGTGGCCCATTTTACACTCTTTATTGCATCATTAGCACAACAGCCAAAGTATTATGCTCATAATAAAAGTGCTCGACCTTCCCGTCACTGTTATGTAAACTGTTATGTAAATATGTTTGTTCTTTGCTCTTAGGTGGGTTTCATTTGCTTTCAGTGTGTATTTTCATAGAAAGAAGAACTTACATGCTGATCAAGCCTTATTATGAAAGCCCACCCTTGCACTTTCTGTGGGATTTGAATTGGTTAACCACTCGCTGCTATGATAAAACACCACATCTATAGCATCATCATTAGCAAGCTACTTGATTTACTTTGAGGTGGCGGAGTGTGTGAGAAAGAAAGGGAGAAATTGTGTAGCTGGTATTTGAACAAAAGGCGCTAGGTCACCATTCTCTGTCATGCAGAGAAACACCCTGTGTAAACGATACAGGCCAGATTTTCCAAAGTAGTCTCAAAATATGTACCTGCAAGTTTTCACATCCAGTGTGAGGTTTTGATTTGCATACACACCAACTCAGATTTGTACTGCCATCTTTCCTTTGTGTGTGTAAACCAGGGAGTTACAAACTCAGTTTCCATGTCAACTGCAAATCTAAGATACTTTTTTTTTTTTCACACACACAAAAACTGGAAGTTGAGTCTTGCTGAGACTCCTTGGAATATTTGGTCCTAAAGTTGTTGAGGAAAGATGAAAAGATGATACTGATAATTGATTATATGTAAGATAAGGTTTGTTTTCTTTTTGCCAAACCTTACAAGAATTTGCTACCGGTCTATTGAGGTATGGCTATATGAACATCTGTTTTAAAATAAACAATACAGTACCAGACTGTTAGAGGAAGTGGTTGTGTGTTCTTGGCCTTGTACTGTGGGTTTCTTTTTTTTTCTTCCATGCATGAGAACTAAAACTTCTTTTAGCTACTGCCTAGTTTAGCATGTAACGTTGTTACAAAACATTTATTTCTCCAGACAAATCAACAGAATCACATTCTGAGGTTGTCTTTTGAGCCTGTACTTTTGATCCATTGGAAATAGAATTCCATGGAAGAATGGACGAGGACAGAAAGTACAGTACTTAAAATAGTTGTATCCTTTTCTTCTTCATGTCCCCTCCTAATTTGTCTATTTTGATTACAGCGTGTATGCTAGCCAAGAGTAGAGTTATTGTTTTGATGTAACATATAAAATCTCAATGGAACAATTGATTTGTGGATATCTTACAAATTAGTTTTATAGTATTACGAATCAGTTTACGTCTGTCAACACAATAAATGCTAAATTAGAAGCTTTATCAGCGTGCTAAAACCTGCTGCAAAATTTGAATGGATATAATAAATTCACCATCCTTGCTAGTGCTTGCTGTTGTCCATGCCGTACCTGTCCTGTGCATAAATGAATGACATTATTGCCAATCTCAGCATATTCTGAGAACACTAAAACTTCAATTTATTTTACCTATTTTCTTCTCTTGCTCCAACCACCACTTCTTTTCTTGCACTTCTACTCTGAATGCTCCACTCAGACAGACTTTTTCTAAAATAAAACATGCATCATGTAACGTCACATTGGTTACTTTGCTTGGATATTCTAACCCCAATCGTACGCTCTTCAGCACAGGTACTGATGTCTTCCTACCGGTATGTGTTAACAATGGATTCGGAGCTTTGGGTATAAAACAGGATAATAAAAGTTGCCTTCTGCTTCAGAGTATATAGAAGATATATCAGTTCTAGGCAAGCCTCAGGAAAATTATTTTTGCACAGTAGGCCAGATAGGCTGCTGAGGATGGGTGCATGAAGGAGCTCTCAGCACATGGTTCTTGCTCTTCCTAGTGTAGAAGTAAGAAGCCCCATCTGTGCAGTTCTGCCTCCCACACCTTTGTGCATGGCAGAGCTGGGGATCTTTTTGTAAGGAGGGGGTAGAACAGATAAGAGCAGGGAGAGACAACCAATGGCCTGAGATTGTATTCACTTTGCTCAGGCTTCCTCTGCGCTGATAAACTTCCGTTGCTCCAAGGGCAGTGGTAGACAGGGCAGTCCCTGGCAGCATGACGCTGATGGTGTCATCTTGCCACCGAGTAAGATGGGGTCAGGAGGACCTGGAGATAGTATAGAGGCACAAGACCTTCATGCTCAGCTGATTCTCTCAAATTCTTAGGCTCTGATGGCTGAATCTCTCATCCATTCTATCTAAGGCTAACCCCAGCCTGGCAGCAGAGACTCCATGATGATTCCTCCCTTTAGACCTATATCATGGGCTTTTCTGTGGGAGCGGGACATCTAACCCTTTCAAAAAAAGATATTAGCAGCAGAGATCATCATTGCATGTCATAGTCAAAGATGAAGCTGCTAACACTAGATAAACAGAGGTGTTATCAGTGTTTAATCTTTGTGAGAAAGTGTATTTATGGTCTGGCTTTGTAGTATTTGAATTATTGTTATAGCTAATGGACATCTCATATTGTCTTAAATCACTGGCTCTTTACTGTGCCAAATAGTAATAGAAACCTTAGAGCTACCATAATTTGGCACCTATGTTTTGAATCAGTTGCCAAAGGAACTTAGAGGGGGGAAAAATCACTTGAAACATTTTCCAAGCTCTCTCTCTCCGAAATGTGCTACAAGGCTTGTACTTGCTGAATAGATACTTTATGCAAACTGCATAGTTACTATGCCACATTAAATGAGCTAACCTGGTGAACCAACAATGGAGAGGAGGATTTAATTTAGGGAAGCAGCAATTACCAAAGAACACAATAGAGATGTCCTACAAGTGTGAAACCTACTCTGATACTGCAGTGAAATGGTTTGTTCTGTTAATGAATGATCTGTGAAAATACCCATTCTGTGTATGGGGTCAGTAATTTTTGGCATCATTTATGTGTTTATCTTTACATAAGCAACCCCCTACATTGTATGTATGTACACAACATTGTAACCCATCTTCTATTGTGTGAGAAATTAATGTGGAGGGTCATGAGGGTTGAATGAGGGACCCAGTTTGATTTGGACTGTTTGTGAAAATGACTTGTTACAAACTGCGGAACTGTCTGCATGGCTCCTATAGATAAAAATATTATACCTTGTTTCCAGCAGTTGAAACTCAGAGGTTTTCTGATCCTCAGCACGGAGAGCATGTTACCTTTGGTTGCCTGTTTCAAAGATATTTGAATTGGGTTCTTTCCCCGAGAGACCCATTAATCCATTGCGCCTCTAATACCATCCTATCATAGCTTATGTTCTAGAAAAGCACAAGCATCAGAAGGCTTCATGGAAACATACAGGAATTAAAATATAAAAAGAAAGGAATAGAGAGAAAGAGTTTAATCTAAATTTTATGAGATAATCTGGGGAATTTTGCAAGAAACCTATTGTTTATCTCTTCCATCACCTTGGAGCTCTCATTCTTTGATGGGATAGACATTTTCCTATTTAAAAAAGACCTTTTTCTTTGTTCTGGGAAAATACCAAGCTGATCATTGCACTGTATAGCAGATTTTTCTCTTGAAAAACTGTTTTTCACATGATTAATTTTACAGTACATAATAGAGAGAGAGAGAGCTCCAAGGTGATGGTTAATGGCATTTGAAAAACCATTGTTAACCTCAGTTTATAAAGATTTACACAGAGCCCTTAATACAATCAATATTTTGATTATCCTGCTATAAATAAATGTTTGTGAATAGCAGAATCCTTATGTAGTAGATAAATATTTAAAAGATTTATCCCAAAACCTCCATTTTCCTATTCCAGATTTATAAAAATTGGGTGGGCTTGCTCACTTTCTTCTGAAAAGTCATTTCTTGTTGTGAAGAAAAGTTTTCAGAGTGAAGTTTTGTTTCATATATATATATATATATATATATATATATATATATATATATGGAGAGAGAGAGTGTGTGTGTGTGTGTTAATTTCCCATTCTGCTTAATTTTTGTGGGGGTGGCTGAACTGGGCAAAGATCAATGATAAAGTGAGGTGGGGAAATGCAAATTAGAAACCCAGTGGAAAACAATGAAAAGGCACGAACACTGGAAAAAAAAAAAAAAAAAAAGGGCGGCCAAACATCATCAGGAGTTAAGTGGTTAAGGAGTTGCCGCAACAGGAAGTGGGTGAAACTCTGTTTTCAGCGTACTCATGGGAACCGAATTGGAAAGTGTTGTGGTAAAAGTGTGTGGAAAAAAAAGGGGGGGTCTTGAGTCAAGCTATAAATATCTGCTCTTCTTTGAAGTCTGGTGACCAACAATTAATGTTACTGGAAATCTCATAAAGAGTTGTTGTTTCATGAATTGGTGTGCCTGAATTGTGTGCACAGTAAGGTTAGGATTAGCTCATCTCTGTAGGCTTCTTTTATAGACTCAACATTTCTGAAACTCCTGGGGCAGATAAATAATGGGTATTGAAAACAGCTTGCATTCTATTCCTCTGCTCAATGACATCAGTTACTGTCCCTTGTAGCACTCAGTCCTCTTTCCATCCGGTTAATGACACTGAGAAAAAGGGATGTTTCTAAGGAGTGTGTTTCAGGAACTGGGGCATGGCCGTATGGGCAGTCATGTTCAGTGATTAGAGCTGTAGACGGTTGAACCTGAGGAGTTGAGCCAGAGCCAGTAGCAGAGGTCTGAAGCCAACCGTCAGGCCAAGGTCAATAGTGGGAACTGGAGCCAAGGGCTGAGCTGGAGTCAGTAGTCAGGGGCCATAGCCAAGGTCAAACCAAAGTCAGTAGCCAGGAACTGGAGGGCAGGGTGAAGAAGCATGGACCAGGAACAGGACATGGCCCACTATACTGTACTAACTTGGTTCCTTATGACTCAGGAAATAAGGTTTGCTCAACTATATGATTTTTAAAAAGAACAGGAGTACTTGTGGCACCTTAGAGACTAACAAATTTATTTGAGCATAAGCTTTTGTGGGCTAAAACCCACTTCATCAGATGCATGCCACGGAAAATACAGTAGGAAGATATATATATACACAGAGAACATGAAAAAATGGGTGTTGCCATTACTAACTAGAGTAATCAGTTAAGGTGAGCTATTATCAGCAGGAGGAAAAAAACCACAAACCCTTTTGTAGTGATAATCAGGATGGCCCATTTCCAACAGTTGACAAGAAGGTGTGAATAACAGTAGCGAGAAAAATAAGCCTGGGGAAATTGTTTTTGTGTGCTACACAACTACAGCAGAGGTTCATCAAAATCACTCCAGTGTCCTGCTATTGTACACCTCCGATAGGGCTCTTGGTCCTTTGCCTCTTTGCATTGGGTGCCCAGTTTGCAACCTTACTTTCACGTAAAAGATCCACTCCAGTGCATATGCTGTTTGCTCAGTTGGTCCTTAGTCTGTTCACATTCAGTCTTCAGTCTTTGTTTCCAGTAAAATAAATTCCAGCAGGATAGGAACTGAGATTTAAATCAAGAGACAGATCTACTGTACAGAACTTTCAATACACTACTGTTGCAGGACTTTATACAAATGTCTGAGCTTTAAAATGCCTCTTTTGGACTGATATTATTGTTTAAATAAAACCCATTTCTGACTGGCTCACCAAAAACTCCAGCCCACCCTGAAGGCTCTGTTTTGCATTGAAATTATTCAAAAATTTGCTGGAGGCTGTGTTTAGATTTTAATTCAGTCCATCCTTTCTCCTCACATATGGACGTGTTTCTCCCCACAGCTGCAATCTGCAAAAAGGAGCTGTAGTGCTGAGACATGCTGTACTGTAGCTGAATCAGCCTAAAATATGTGAAGGGACTCTGAATTTGAATTAGACATTCGGATGGCAAGAGCTTTTTCTTTACTGAATTTGAGATTCATTTGCAACATGGCACATTTCAGTGTGATAATACAAACAGGATTCAGTGAATTAAAATGGGTTTGGAACAGTCTTCTAAATATGGCACCCACTTCAGGAGCCAATTAGAATAGGCTTGTGGATTATTCTTAAACATGTCAGTGTTCCCATTGCTCTCTGTGTTCATCCAAGAGAAAACCCCTTGAAGTAGTGTGACAGAAAGGAGTTTATGGATAAAACACTGTATGGGTGAAATCAGTGGGAGTTTTTCCATTTTCTTCAGTGGAAAGAGGATTTCAGCCTGTATTTTAAAAATATCCTGCATTGCTTGTATCTCCTCGATGCAAAACGTACGAGTAAAGGAAATCTGTGTTACAATGAAGCATCAAGATGGATGAGTTAGGTGCCTAGATGCTTTTGTAAATCCCACTAAGCACAATCTGGCCTTTTGCGAATAAGAAATAGAGTAGAATGATGTCTTATTTAGACAGGACTTGGAAATGAATGTTTACCTTTCAACTTCTACTTTCTAAATTGCATTTTTGTCTTTAAATATTTTTTTAGAAAAGGGCTTACATTTGATTTGCCAGCAAAAGATTTTCTTCCCATTTCAGACTCAGTACTGTTTGTAAAAGCATAATTTTAAATGAAAAGCAAAAAAACCCAACCAAACAAATGCTGTTTCAGAAAAAAAAATGGCATTTCTTCCCAGAAATCCTGGGGTAAGTTGATTTCAAATTTGCCATAAAAACATATTTGCATCAGGACAGTTTTGCACATCTGTCTGTCCACAGCATCAATCTTATAGCCATCATGATATCACTGTACATATTACTTAAGGCTATAGTGCAAAAAGGTGTGCGTTTACACTGTGATAGCTAATACAAGCTATCTTTTACAGTGAAGAGAAAGTTTTAGACTAGTAGAATCCCAAGATATGTTAATGCAGTTTTATAATATTTTCAGCATATGTTGCTTTTTTACCTATTGATGGTTAACGGTGTAATTCTTTGATGCTTATCTTTAGGTCTTTTCTTTGTCATTGGTGCTCCTGAAAATGCAGGTCAAGCCAATTGGAATTTTGATTGAATAAAAATAAGAAAGTCTAAGGTTCTCTTTCTGTGACTGAGATCTTGTTTGTCTAGTCCTAAGGCTGGACTTCCTTGGCATGTGTCATTGCAACTGAAGGCACAGAGTCCTGGCAATTAATAGGATCCTAAGTTTTAAATTAGTGTGCCCAACTCTGTATGTGATATAACATTATGCAGTGTAAAATACAATCCATACTTTTGTGTCAGTCTGACTGCAGTGGTATAATGTACACCACACGCTTTCTAATGGCCTTTGTTTGCATTAGGAAAAATATAATACCCTCCCACTGAGAATTAGAGATCCCCTCAGGTTCTTGTGAATATGACATTCAAAAATGTGGCTTTAAAGAGATTTTCTGTGTTGGCTGGATGCATTTCACAATGTCCCTATACTGTCCCCAGAAGACAGAAGATGTGCTAGTTCTGGGAACTTGTTATCAGAAGAGTCTAAATCTATTCGAAGGCATTTTAGTAAGTACTAGGTATCTAACATTTAGCTTTAACTTTTAAGGGATTTTCAGCAAATGAGCTTTTTTGTAAATACTCATCGGTCCATTCTCCTGAATACCTGCGCATAATTCCCATTCTGAGTTGTGTTCTAATAAAGGGAGAGCAATCAGCGCCCCTGTGTCATGTTTCTGACCCTTAGGAATTAGAATCCTTAGGACCCAGTTCTCATCTGGCTTAAAATATACACAAGTCAGTGATTGCCATCAGAGTTGTGGTAGACTGTATTCCCAGAAATAGCATGGCAGCATACAAATTAACCCATAATCTAGTTAGACTGGATAGAAGAAAGGGGTATTATTGCTTTTATTGTTTGCCTAAGAGCAGGAGTAGTAATCATTGTTCCATTACCTTTGTTTATGTTAGAAACCACATGTTATGTTCAATCCATGTTAAGACTGTGGATCAAACTGACTAAAGCTAGACTATTGTAAGAGTGTGAGGTGTAAATATTGAGCTGGCTAGTTTGTACCACTGCCTTCACCTGGAAAAGGCAACTGTGTGTCATAGACCCTGTACTATCAATAGCTAATGGAGATTCTACTTTGATTTATGTGCGGGAGCAGGTGTGGTCCAGGGCGGAAAAAGACGTTGCGGGCCCCCACCCCAAAGCAGCTGAGCCAAACAAAACAAAACAAAAAAACTAACCGTGGTTGGCCAATCAGAATGGAGCGGGGGAAAAAAAAAAGATGCCAAGCAGCACAGTTCCTCCTGAAAGAAGGCGCGCAGAGTAACTGCCCTGCTTGCCCACCCCTAGAAACTGTTCTGAGGATCTGGTTTCTGTCCCTGATGCCACTGTGTAGCTCTGAATGGGCACCGATTTTTCACACAACCAAACACATCCTGAAAACTATTATATTTTTAAGCTTTCCTGAACTGGAAATTATATGCCTTATTGCGTTGCCCCAGGGTGTTAATGGCCAGCATATATTTTTTTTTCCAAAGGAGCCAGTGAAATGAACTTCTAAGCTCAGAGAGCTGTTCTGATCACCAAGTCTTTGTATATTACAACAGCAGAGGTCACAGCCTCATTATGGGAACCTTTTACAAGTTTAATTGTTTAGAAATATACTTAATATCTGCACATCATGTTTTGGCAAAAATTAATTACTGAACAATAATTGTATAATCCATGTTATATACATAATTCAATCTGAATATTGTGCGGCCGGTTTTAATAAAATAAATACAGCCTATTTGACATGTAAATGAGCAAGTTAAAAGAATACACTAATGGATCATTAACCTCTTCTGAACTTATATTCTAAGTGAAAATCACATTAAGTGAATATCAGATGATGAGATAAACCTGCTAAAAGAATCCCAGTAACTGTGCCAAATGAGATGATACCGCAGCAAAAAGAGCTGTGCTAAATAAATCAATCATTTTCAGATGTGTAGATGAACAGGTTGACAACAAGCCCAGACAGCATCTTTGGTGGCCAGTTATGAAATTTCAGGGTTGTTTAAGCTGAAAGGTGTTGTGGTCTGCAGTCCTTGTGGCTTAATGGTCAGATGCCAGTGTTAGAGAGTGATTTAAAATGAATGGGGAAAAGTCCATGTTCCGTATTTGGGGCATGTTGCCACTAAAAATGTAATATAGGTGTGCAAAAAGGCCTGGTTTGGAGATAAGAAATACGAGTCAAAATTCTTATCTCCTGCATCGATACTAGGGTGACCAGTTGTCCCAATTTTATAGGGACAGTCCCGATATTTGGGGTTTTGTCTTCTATAGGCACCTATTACCCACCATCCCCTGTCCTGATTTTTCACACTTGCTGTCTAGTCGCCCTAATCGATACTATACTGTGTAGATATTGTCCTATGGAAGCATGCTGATCGGAGTTCCTCAGCAATGGAAGGTGAAAATTCAGTTTGGCTCATGCACAAATGTTTCTAGTTAGCTAATTAACAAATGGCATAGATCAGTGCACTAGCCCTTCACCCAGTCTGCCAAGCATAGATCTCTTAAGTCCTGAATGAACTGAGTTTGTAAGTCTTCTCATACTACCTGGTAGAAACCAGCACACATTTCAAACACCTATTGGCATTGTCTGCTCAGAAAAGGCCCAAGATTGGGACTGTACAAATTAGTACTAAAGCACAGTTGCTGAGCTATGTGAGGACACTCACACTGTCCCTTGCACACTCTTCTCTGACTCTAGCCAATGTTATCTGTCTTTCAATTTCATGAATGCTCGATCTGACCTCTTAAAATCACTAAAAGAGAATCATAAAATCCATAGTAAGTGAAAGATCTCTAAACCACCTTGATCACAAGCTGCAATTGTGTGGGTACACTTGGTATCAGAAGTTGATTTTGGTAAGTATCCCTGGAAATAAGCTGCCATGCATGAACAAAAAAAAGTATGAACCCTGGTCATGTTGTCAATTGGACACAAATTGTTCATTGAAAGAAACATAATTTGACAAGGAGTCAGAAGGTAAAGAATTTGAAATGTAGTTATTTTAAATTAAAGCAGTGTACTGCAGAATTCCATCCTACTGTGTAGATGGTTTTCCTTATTTAAGGTCAGGCTTTTCTTTTTTTAATTTTCTCTTTGTATTAAAAACAGAACTCGGATATGGGACAATGCCTTTTCCCTGCTTTAGAAAATACAAGTGGTGGGGACCACTTAACTGTGGTTGGCTTTGCAGCTTTAAATGGCCTTTATTACCATAGCCATAAATAGCAAACCGCCCCAAATATTACAGGATTTTTGTTGGCTTTGACCAATGAAGTAGAACAAGACCTCTGAATACCCCATTAGTTCCAGTGCTGTGCTTTGACGACTTTGCATCGGCAGCTCTTTTTCTATATAAGTCACTAGCCTCACCCGTGTCTCTTAACAAATACTGTTGACAGGCACCATTGCAATTTTTCTGCATGTTCTGACAGTTTAATTCAGTACCTCCTGGCTAAGCAGTCAGAGCCTGAGGGGGTAATTCAGCACCTTGGCATCACACTGCTGCAATTAAAATAATTAAGGGAGTTGGGATGGGCTTGCAGAGCTTTCCTTCTTCTGCAGCTTTGTACAGACAGTGCACTTTCCAATTCCCACATGGAATGAATATAGGATCTTCCTTTAAAATAGACAGTCGTGGAATTTATTAACACGATGTTTACATCCAGGTACTGAATCCATATGAATTTACACCCAACACACTTCTTCTACCTCTCTCCATCTCCCTTTGTGTTTGACACCATTTCTTTTTTTAAGCATCTTGGACCAAAATATTGTACATCCCTGGTGTAACTCCTTCAACATCTTTTGGCTAAGAACAAGGATGCATTTGGCTCCAAACCTGCAGGCAAATCATTTATATTAGGGTGCTTAGCAGAGAAAATTGAGCATCCTTTGTTACTAAAGTATAAATGTCAAAATCGTTAGCTTCCATTTCTACTATTATGGATGAAAGAGAAATATGACACCTATTTTACTAGTTTAAGCAAGCCATAAAATAAAAAACCGAAGGGACAGGATGACTTTTTTTTTTATAGCCTTAAAGCATTTCTTAGGAATCTTTTGATTTTATTTTGCATATATATAAAATACAGAAGAGAAAAAGTACACCCAATCTTTTTCAAGTCCACGTACCCTCACTACCTATACATTTTAGGGGTAATATCCTGCCCCTTTTGAAGTCAATGGCAAAACTTCCATTGACTTATTTTGCCAGGATTCCGTGCTGGGACTCCATCCAATATGAAATGTGAGTAAACTCCTTTCTTAATGTATGGTGCTAGCCATTGGAAAGAAAATGTGATAAACATGAGGCATTTGAAGTGAGCCAAAATATTCTGTTTCGTGTTGAGCTTGTCTGCTTTAAGCAGCATATAACAATATACAGGTATAGCACATACTAACCCCAGTGTTCTTATTTGCACTTACAGAATGTATGTGCCTGATGCAACCTTTCTCTGGATCACTCATATCAAGCTCAGAAATGCCGCTCCTGTGTTTAGTCAAGCACTGTAACATTAATCATGAAGGTGGGGATGGGTGGGGAGGAGAATGTCTCAGCCAAAATTATTCCAGGGAAGTCTGCACTGCAAGCTCCGACCACGTTTCCACACACCAAAAACTGTATGCAAAAGTCTTCTGTGCATCTCCACATTGTACCAGGTCAACAGGGTCAAAGGAACTAACACAAAATCAAGGCTGGATGAACACTACGCGGAACAAATCTGGAATCTTTTCCCTTTTGGTCTTCCACAGTTCATACCCTTTAAACATGCTCCTTCTAGGCATGGGCTGCCATGCTTTTCCCACCTGCATTTCCTTTGGGTTGTTGTTGTTGTTGTTGTTTTCCTGTTCTTACTGCTAGATTTTCCACTTTGCTCTGCATTTCCTCCAACACCATTTTAAGGTACTAGGAAGAACTTCTCCCTCATCACAGATGGGCAGCAAGTGGGGTGGGTTTTTCACCTTCTTCAGAGGGCATAATAAATTTGGCTAGGAAAGGGTACTGTACTATTAAGTTATTTGTCACAACTGTGTAACTGGTGTCCAGTGCAGGCTAATGAGGTAGAATTTGCCTCAAGCCTCACTCATACCTCACATAAGGAAAGAGGAATGGAGGAGCTGGGCCTTCTTGATCCTGATGCTGGTCCTGAGGGCCAGGGGAGGAAGGAGTGTTGTTTGCACACTGCCCTGGACTTATCCCGCCGCTGGATTATTGGAAAAGGGAAGAGAACTTGGCAGTTCCTCACCCAGATGTGTTATGTTGTAGCTACTAAAAATTGCAGCCTTTGCTTTAGCAAGTCTCTGCATGTGGTATTGAATTCATTGTGGTGTCTGGGCCAAACTGGTTTTCTGGTTTTTAGGACACTCCAGGTACCTGATTTTATCTACACCTTAACTGACCACCTGAAATGGCTAACTCATGGTTTGCATGTATGTATTGGGTGTTTACATGCATACAGCATGTGAAAATGTATGCACAGATTGCACATATCTGATTATAATCTGGCCCTTAAATTTCTCTAGTCCTCTGCTTCCCACTGTTAAAATTGGCAAAATACCTACCTTCTACAGGTGTTGTAAGGCCTTGAAGGATAGGTGAAAAGTGTTGTTGTTAATAATAATATTGACTTCCTTCAGGTTGGTGAGTGGGCAATATAGGATTTGATATTCCCATTGTGGCCTGTGTTGAAACATGTGTTACTAACCAATAAAGCCCATCATAAATAATCTCATATCTGTTAGGTAAATGGCTGGTAGTGGCAGTTATTGCAATTAAAAAGGTTAATTATAAGAGACTATCTATCTTGTGTGTGTGTGTGGTCTCCCTATTTCAGGACCTACAATACAATTGAGGACAGAATTTTCCCCAAGTTCATTACCTTGAAAATTGCAGTATACCCCACTGTTTACATATTTAGTATTATCCAATATTTTAATAGTAATTTAGTTATTATATAAGCATCCATGGCTGAAGTTCTTGACAACAGTTGCAACTGACTTCTATATTTCTGCTATGATCTAGGATAAATAACTTTTATTACCCCAGCCCTGCTGATGACTTGATGTAAATTTGGTCAAGTTCATTACTTTGCCCTCATCTGACCTTGAAGTTAGTCAGACAATTATGTGGTAGTATAATAGATATGTTTTGATCTCAGTGCATAGGGACATACATATATAACTCTTTTTTTACACTATGAGGAGCTATTTGCATGAACTCTGCACATACGGACATGTGGATATACACTTGTTAGATTTTCCTTTTGTGTTAAAAAAGGTGTGTTTAGGAAATATTAATTCAGCATTTCACCCATTTCCTGCATTCTGAGAATCGTTCTTGGTGTGTGCCAGTGATGCAGTGGAAAGAATAGTTGTCATCCTAATGTTCAGATCAGGCCTCTCCAGTACATCGTGTCTCTGGATTCCAGGCAGGCTGCTGTAACTTTAAAAAGATTTAACAAAGAATGTACCTCCAGTAGCTAAGCTGAAATAAGAATGTCTCATGAGTTTAATGGATCAAACAGTGGTGATGGGTTTTATGGCTCCTTTTCACTTTAGGGCAAAGGGAAGAGTAAGCAGGGCAGGTTGGTTTTAAATTCAAGGATTTATGTTGTTAATCCTCCTGGCTAATTATAATTTATGGGATCCTAATAAATTAATATGCAGTTGCTATTCAAAAGGAGAGAATAGTGTAAAGCAAGCATAAACAAGTCTTGTTCATTTTTAATTTATTTCCACCAATGGAGAATATTAAATGAAATGAACACTGGGGCATTTCACAGGAAGTTTCATTTTCGTTATTTATCTCCAGATTTATGGACTCGATACAACAATTTTCCAAACCCTTTCTTTTGCCCCACAAAGCAAATAATGTTTAAAGTTTTAGCATATTGACTACAATTTGAGATCAAAAGTTATATAATTTTATTGAAAGGAATTATCTTGAGCATTAAGATGGAACAAGAAAAGCTTTTTATTGGCTATTTTTAATGCTGTGAATTTTAGCGTTAATTAAAGTGAGGAGCTGACATCAGTGGTACTGCCCACATTTCTCTCTGCAGCTCTATGAATGTGCCTAAATCCTAATTGGCAGATTACCAGCTCTGGGCTCTCTGTAGCAGAAATTGCTATAATCCTGAAGTGTGTGCGTGTATGACTGAAAAAAAATCATGAAGAAGCCTTTACAGTTCTGGAATGTAGATCAAATAGACATCCAGACTTACACTGTCTGCACCTTAACTTTAAAAGTCCTGGTTATTTGTTGTATCCACAGTTTTTCCACACGAACTATTTTTATAAGGTCAAACAAAATCAATATACTCTAAGTAGGAAGGAACATTCTTATATTGTAAAACCTGTAATCTGCCACTTACATTAACCAGAACTATTACACAGTCAATACCATTCTGCAAAAAATAAATTATTATGAGACAGCGTCTGCCATTTTGGATGCAGAGAAAATAGCTGAGCAATGATTAAACATATGCTCCCGCAAAGATGATGTTCTAGTTTCTCACTACGCCATTTTAATTGCTTATAATCAATGCAATCTAAAACACTTGTGCAGATTTACACCAGTTATATGCAACAAGGGTACGTTGTATGAAAGAATGTTGTGTTGCCAAATACATAGTGCATGAGGCATAGTTTTCTACTCTATTATGCTGATTTTGTGCTGGAGATAAATACTGTACAGTGAGTCCTGTTTCAATCATCATTCATTAGCTTCTTCTGTACCATAATCCCTGCTTTGAGCAATGCCTTGGATGTTATCAAGTAAATCTGGCTACTGATGTCTGGTCCCAGAAAACATGCAATTTCGAAAGTGACAGATAGAGATTGAAGGCTTTTTACCATAAATTTTGCAGGAGGTTAGACGAATAAAGGCTACAAACCTTGAGTTTCTAGGTTGAGATCTGAGGAAAATAGTTATTATGATTTGGCCCTTTAAAAAAGTCTATTTCTCTTATATTATGTGCAGCTTGCAGAATTCTGTCCTGATTCCCACTGATCACATAGAGTTATGTTGATGGTGCTCCTTAGGTGTTTTTATGGGCTTTCCTCATGGGAAAGGGGTAAACTTTTTCTAAATAAATAGGATCTTCTTTTGCATCTGGATTCAGGACTTTTGGCACAAGATTTTCATAAATGAAAGTAGGTGTGAATTGCCTGCTGCTGGAGGGGCACCTAATACAGTTATATTGATGGATCTTACTTGATTTCTAAGTATACTAGGAGACAGTCTACTGCCATATTGCCGTTGGGTAAATTTTTCAAGAGCACCTAAATGATTGAAGTGTTCTCCGACTGGTTTATGAATGCTAATAAACAATGGTCACATAAACACCACCCTATACCGGAAACCTACTGACCGCTATTCCTACCTGCATGCCTCCAGCTTTCACCCTGACCACACCACACGATCCATCGTCTACAGCCAAGCTCTGCGATACAACCGCATTTGCTCCAACCCCTCAGACAGAGACAAACACCTACAAGATCTCTGTCAAGCTTTCTTACAACTACAATACCCACCTGCGGAAGTAAAGAAACAGATTGATAGAGCCAGAAGAGTTCCCAGAAGTTACCTACTACAGGACAGGCCTAACAAAGAAAATAACAGAACGCCACTAGCCGTCACCTTCAGCCCCCAACTAAAACCCCTCCAACGCATTATTAAGGATCTACAACCTATCCTAAAGGATGACCCAACGCTCTCACAAATCTTGGGAGACAGGCCAGTCCTTGCCTACAGACAGCCCCGCAACCTGAAGCAAATACTCACCAACAACCACATACCACACAACAGAACCACTAACCCAGGAACTTATCCTTGCAACAAAGCCCGTTGCCAATTGTGCCCACATATCTATTCAGGGGACACCATCACAGGGCCTAATAACATCAGCCACACTATCAGAGGCTCGTTCACCTGCACATCCACCAATGTGATTTATGCCATCATGTGCCAGCAATGCCCCTCTGCCATGTACATTGGTCAAACTGGACAGTCTCTACGTAAAAGAATAAATGGACACAAATCAGATGTCAAGAATTATAACATTCATAAACCAGTCGGAGAACACTTCAATCTCTCTGGTCACGCAATCACAGACATGAAGGTCGCTATCTTAAAACAAAAAAACTTCAAATCCAGACTCCAGCGAGAAACTGCTGAATTGGAATTCATTTTCAAATTGGATACTATTAATTTAGGCTTAAATAGAGACTGGGAGTGGCTAAGTCATTATGCAAGGTAGCCTATTTCCTCTTGTTTTTTCCTACCCCCCACCCCAGATGTTCTGGTTTAACTTGGATTTAAACTTGGAGAGTGGTCAGTTTGGATGAGCTATTACCAGCAGGAGAGTGAGTTTGTGTGTGTATGGGGGTGGTTTTTGGAGGGGGGTGAGGGAGTGAGAGAACCTGGATTTGTGCAGGAAATGGCCTAACTTCATTATCATGCACATTGTGTAAAGAGTTGTCACTTTGGATGGGCTATCACCAGCAGGAGAGTGAATTTGTGTGCGGTGGTGGAGGGTGAGAAAACCTGGATTTGTGCTGGAAATGGCCTAACCTGACGATTACTTTAGATAAGCTATTACCAGCAGGACAGTGGGGTGGGAGGAAGTATTGTTTCATATTCTCTGTGTATATATAAAGTCTGCTGCAGTTTCCACGGTATGCATCTGATGAAGTGAGCTGTGGCTCACGAAAGCTCATGCTCAAATAAATTGGTTAGTCTCTAAGGTGCCACAAGTACTCCTTTACTTTTTGCGAATACAGACTAACACGGCTGTTACTCTGAAACCTGTAAATATGCTGTGCTTTGTGGGGGACTTGGGGAAACCTTGTTGCTGCTGAGGGAAGTAGAACAATTTGGCAAGGATCCAAGGGGGAGGGCGGTTAGCCCTTCACTGAAAAGTGATTGGTCTGGATCTGCATTGAGTCTGCCTGGAGGGAGAGAGTACCAGCAAAAGGATTAGCACACACAAATAAACTGGAGTAAAAGAAATCAGTTGGGGTTGGGCAGTTGCTCAGCTCACTGTAAAAAATTGGAGTGAACAATCATAGAATCATGGAATATCAGGGTTGGAAGGGACCTCAGGAGGTCATCTAGTCCAACCCCCTGCTCAAAGCAGGACCAATCCCCAACTAAATCATCCCAGCCAGGGCTTTGTCAAGCCTGACCTTAAAAACCTCTAAGGAAGGAGATTCCACCACCTCCCTAGGTAACCCATTCCAGTGCTTCACCACCCTCCTAGTGAAAAAGTTTTTCCTAATATCCAACCTAAACCTCCCCCACTGCAACTTGAGACCATTACTCCTCGTTCTGTCATCAGCTACCACTGAGAACAGTCTAGAGCCATCCTCTTTGGAACCCCCTTTCAGGTAGTTGAAAGCAGCTATCAAATCCCCCCTCATTCTTCTCTTCCGCAGACTAAACAATCCCAGTTCCCTCAGCCTCGCCTCATAAGTCATGTGTTCCAGTCCCCTAATCATTTTTGTTGCCCTCTGCTGGACGCTTTCCAACTTTTTCACATTCTTCTTGTAGTGTGGGGCCCAAAACTGGACACAGTACTCCAGGTGAGGCCTCACCAATGTTGAATAGAGGGGAACGATCATGTCCCTCCATCTGCTAACAATGCCCCTACTTATACAGCCCAAAATGCCATTGGCCTTCTTGGCAACAAGGGCACACTGTTGACTCATATCCAGCTTCTCATCCACTTTAACCCCTAGGTCCTTTTCTGCAGAACTGCTGCCGAGCCATTCGGTCCCTAGTCTGTAGCGGTGCATGGGATTCTTCTGTCCTAAGTGCAGGACTCTGCACTTGTCCTTGTTGAACCTCATCAGATTTCTTTTGGCCCAATCGTCTAATTTGTCTAGGTTCCTCTGTATCCTATCCCTACCCTCCAACATATCTACCTCTCCTCCCAGTTTAGTGTCATCTGCAAACTTGCTGAGAGTGCAGTCCACGCCATCCTCCAGATCATTAATGAAGATATTGAACAAAACCGGCCCTTGGGGCACTCCACTTGATACCGGCTGCCAACTAGACATGGAACCATTGATCACTACCCATTGAGCCCGACAATCTAGCCAACTTTCTATCCACCTTATAGTCCATTCATCCAGCCCATACTTCTTTAACTTGCTGGCAAGAATACTGTGGGAGACCGCGTCAAAAGCTTTGCTAAAGTCAAGTAATAACACGTCCACTGTTTTCCCCTCATCCACAGAGCCAGTTATCTAGTCATAGAACGTAATTAGATTAGTCAGGCATGACTTGTCCTTGGTGAATCCATGCTTACTGTTCCTGATCAATTTCCTCTCCTCTAAGTGCTTCAGAATTGATTCCTTGAGGACCTGCTCCATGATTTTTCCAGGGACTGAGGTGAGGCTGACTGGCCTGTAGTTCCCCTTCCCTTTTTTTAAAGATGGGCACTACATTAGCCTTTTTCCAGTCGTCCAGGACCTTCCCCGATCGCCATGAGTTTTCAAAGATAATGGCCAATGGCTCTGCAATCACATCCGCCAACTCCTTCAGCACTCTCAGATGCAGCACATCCAGCCCCAGGGACTTGTGCTTGTCCAACTTTTCTAAATAGTCCCGAACCCCTTCTTTCTCCGCAGAGAGCTGATCACCTCCTCCCCAGGCTGTGCTGTCCAGTGCAGTAGTCTGGGAGCTGACCTTGTTCGTGAAGACAGAGGCAAAAAAAGCATTGAGTACGTTAGCTTTTTCCACATCCTCTGTCACTAGGTTGCCTCCCTCATTCAGTAAGGGGCCCACACTTTCCTTGACTTTCTTCTTGTTGCTAACATACCTGAATAAACCCTTCTTGTTACCCTTAACATCTCTTGCTAGCTGCAACTGTAATTTGGCCTTCCTGGTTTCACTTCTGCATGCCTGAGCAATATCTTTATAGTCCTCCCTGGTCATTTGTCCAATCTTCCACTTCTTGTAAGCTTCTTTTTTTGTGTTTAAGATCAGCAAGGATTTCACTGTTAAGACAAGCTGGTCGCCTGCCATATTTACTATTCTTTCTACACATCGGGATGGTTTGTCCCTGTAACCTCAATAAGGATTCTTTAAAATACAGCCTGCTCTCCTGGACTCCTTTCCCCCTCATGTTATTCTCCCAGGGGAACAGCCCATCAGTTCCCTGAGGGGGTCAAAATCTGCTTTTCTGAAGTCCAGAGTCCGTATTCTGCTGCTCTCCTTTCTTCCTTGTGTCAGGATCCTGAACTCGACCATCTCATGGTCACTGCCTCCCACTTTCGCTTCCCCTACTAATTCTTCCCTGTTTGTGAGCAGCAGGTCAAGAAGAGCCCTGCCCCTAGTTGGTTCTTCCAGCACTTGCACCAGGAAATTGTCCCCTGCACTTTCCAAAAACTTCCTGGATTGTCTGTGCACTGCTGTATTGCTCTCCCAGCAAATATCAAGGTGATTGAAGTCTCCCATGAGAACCAGGGCCTGCGATCTAGTAACTTCCATTAGTTGCCGGAAGAAAGCCTCGTCCACTCATCCCCCTGGTCCGGTGGTCTATAGCAGACTCCCACCATGACATCACCCTTGTTGCTCACACGTCTAAACTTAATCCAGAGACTCTCAGGTTTTTCTGCAGTTTCATACCAGAGCTCTGAGCAGTCATACTACTCTCTGACATACAGTGCAGCTCCCCCACCTTTTCTACCCTGCCTGTCCTTCCTGAACAGTCTATAACCATCCATGACAGTACTCCAGTCATGTGTACTGGACAATGGCCATGACCACAGTTTTAGCATACGAGTCATTATGTCATCTATCCAATTCTGGCTCAATGTAACAAAATTAGTCACGTGAATTATGGGACGCAAGGGCCATATTGTAATTATTGCTGAGGGAAAAAAGTCCTGTAGAAAAATGCTTTCAGCAGCTTTGGACCTTGTACTTTTTAGTTAAACGTTTAGAATGCCCCATGCCATAAAGGCTCTTACAGACTTGACAAAGTGTATCAGATAAACACATATTTAAGATTAAGTAAATACATATTGGGAAATCTAGGACAGTATTTACCCAACAGACTGTAAAAGTTCTTAGAGATAAACAGTTCTATTCGAATTCCTGGGTAAATAATGGGCCTTCAAAACAAAACCTTTAATACTTATTTACCCAATGGAACATTCCTAGTCTGAAATGTCGCATGACAAGCTTCAATGCTAACCCTCTTAGCCTTGTAGCTCATTGCATTTTTGTGTCATTTATGGGTGTTGGTAGATCAGGTTTTTGTGTATTTGGGATAATTGCAGTTCTGTTGTGTTTGGGAGTTGATTAAAAATTGGCTTCCACTGCACAGCACCCGCAAAACCTGGCAGTGTTGGTGAGCCTTTGGCTTTTCTGCCTTGAAAGTGTTCATTACTGTGTCTGATTTTTGGGTTAATTTTTCTATGAATTGATAGTAGAACTTATTTTCTCCCCTCTACCCCCTCGCACAGCCACCTACCTTTTTTAATTTCCACTTCCAGTCCCCATTATTATAATGAACAAGACTCATGTTGCTGAATTCCATTATAAGTTACACAGAAAGAGTATGCAAATATATTATATTTCCCCGTAGAGTTAACATGAAAAATCTAGCATAAATGGTTAATGTGCATTAGCTCATGCATGAATAGAGTTCTCTGCTGTCTAAACTATGTAAGTAAATATCTCTGTTGAAACTATATCACATTTATTTAATATAATATTTTTTAAAAGACTTTTTGAACTTTCCAACATGAATAGAGAACTCTGAGCAAAGGGGGAAAAATACCTAAGGCCTGTTTCCAGCAAATGTTGAAATTGTGAGGAAGAGTTCAGTTGGGAAAAGTAGGTTAAAGCAAGGGAAAGTCAGTTACTCACTAAAGCAGTGCTAGACTGTAATAATAAATAATATTGAATGTTGGGATATTAAAACAATTCGTTCTTGGCAAAGCAAAGGGAGGTTTTTATTCCCTCCAGTAACTCCGGGTTGAACAAAATACTACTTATATGCTGAAGATTTTAATATAGCATCATGTTCCTATAGGTACAATAAAATAAAAAAGTTAAGCGTATTAATGCCTTTAAAAACACTGATTAATCCCAGATGTGAACTGTGCATGTAATTCTGTTTGGGGGTATGTGAGTGCGCGTGTATGTTAAGCGGGTACAGGTGCTGACAGGGCTGTTCCACAGCACTGCACATGTTCCCAGAACACAGCTGTTTCTCAAATCCTTTGCCAGTTGCTCCAAACCCTCTGTGAAGTTGTACTGCCTCTGGGCACAATTAAAAGCTGTATACTACATTTCATCAGGTAGTGTTAGAAATTTAGGCCCAGCCAAAAAAGGAGGAGGTGGGGGAGAAAGAAAAAAGTCCCTTGTTAAAGAGGCATTAACCTTTTTACCTTTCTATTGAAACAATAAAGCTTCTAAATGCCACATAAAAACTCCAGTTTTAAGAGAAAAGAAAAAAACTGAGCTACAAAAAAGTATTATTTCCATTAAATATTGAGGGTAAAATCTGCCTTTGCCGTTTTTGGTATTATATTGGAAATTTCCTTTCCAGTTGTCCATGGAAAATAAATTATTGTCTTTCTGAGGTTTACACACATCTCAAAAATGATTTCAAAATAAAATATTCAGAGACAGAATGTACTGTATAAAAGAAGTCTTTTTTTTTTTTTTTGGCTGCGAGAGCTTCCATCTTCAAATCTTTATGCTCACTTTATCCTGGAAATGAAGGTGAGGGGCAGGAAAGGTTTATATATTTTTAAAGAAAAATAGGGAATCACAGTTGCATTTCTGTTTTTATTTTAGTCTGACATGCATATATTTTTCATTGTCCACCCATTAAAATTGAGGGTGTGCAGCTAGAACATGAATGGGTGTGTCTGATTACATGTGTGCAAGGAGGAAATCTGAGTTCCCATCACTTTTAATCACACTCTAAACAGAGAAGCTGAAAATGTTAAGCTAAGAGGTTGCCCCTGAATTGCCCCATGTCTTCACTACTGCTTAAATTTACACCAACATGCCAAGAGCTTGGAACTTGGCCTACAAACCTCACTAGCAGTAGAAACCATGACATGCTTTATGACTGTAGTATGGTGAATATAAAGGGCCTAACTCTCTTTTAGTTACTCCAACCCCACACAGCTACTTCTATGAAGTTACTGTTGAATTACACTGGTGAGAGGATAAGAGTATTAAACCTACAGTGCTTCTTTTCTCGGCAAAATCGGATTTGCAAGCGTGGAAGTGCCCCATTGAGGATCAGTCAGGGAAGTGAACTAACAATGTCCTTATATAATGTTTGCTTTATGTTTTGAAAGTATGCAAAATTAATAAGAACTGTAAAATTATTTATCCCTTCACCCTGGTGAGGGTCTTCTGTGCTGCAGACAATGCTGTGAGGAGCTCCAGTATTGTCTCTCCCCTCTACCAGAACTTGCACGGCAGTTCCCAACCATCACCCAGAGAAAAGTGGGTGAAACACATTTTCTACCTGTAGGTGATATTCCTTCAGCTGACCATTTGGAGGTGTGGTTAAATGCAGTAAAATGAGGCCACGCTCTTACTTCTCAATGTCTTTGTCTGGATATTCCAGCCTCACAGTGCACCCAGACCCTAGCAGACTAGGGAAGGATACGCCAGGTCACACCACTAGGTGTCTTAATGAAATGCTAAAAAGAGACATCATTGTTTCGTTGCTCATTGTGTTGGACAGTAGAACCCAGAGCAGTCTCCAGTGTTGTTCATTATATGGTGTCATAAATATAAAGGGAAGGGTAAACCCCTTTGAAATCCCTCCTGGCCAGGGGAAAGCTCCTCTCACCTGTAAAGGGTTAAGAAGCTAAAGGTAACCTCGCTGGCACCTGACCAAAATGACCAATGAGGAGACAAGATACTTTCAAAAGCTGGGAGGAGGGAGAGAAACAAAGGGTCTGTGTGTCTGTCTATATGCTGGTCTTTGTCGGGGATAGACCAGGAATGGAGTCTTAGAACTTTTAGTAAGTAATCTAGCTAGGTATGTGTTAGATTATGATTTCTTTAAATGGCTGAGAAAAGAATTGTGCTGAATAGAATAACTATTTCTGTCTGTGTATCTTTTTTGTAACTTAAGGTTTTGCCTAGAGGGGTTCTCTATGTTTTTGAATCTAATTACCCTGTAAGATATCTACCATCCTGATTTTACAGGGGGGATTTCTTCATTTCTATTTACTTCTATTTTTATTAAAAGTCTTCTTGTAAGAAACTGAATGCTTTTTCATTGTTCTCAGATCCAAGGGTTTGGGTCTGTGGTCACCTATGCAAATTGGTGAGGCTTTTTATCCAACATTTCCCAGGAAAGGGGGGGTGCAAGTGTTGGGAGGATTGTTCATTGTTCTTAAGATCCAAGGGTCTGGGTCTGTAGTCACCTAGGCAAATTGGTGAGGCTTTTTACCAAACCTTGTCCAGGAAGTGGGGTGCAAGGTTTTGGGAAGTATTTTGGGGGGAAGGACGCGTCCAAACAGCTCGTCCCCAGTAACCAGTATTAGTTTGGTGGTGGTAGCGGCCAGTCCAAGGACAACGGGTGGAATATTTTGTACCTTGGGGAAGTTTTGACCTAAGCTGGTAAAGATAAGCTTAGGAGGTTTTTCATGCAGGTCCCCACATCTGTACCCTAGAGTTCAGAGTGGGGGAGGAACCTTGACATATGGATGGAACTTCATCTTGCTATTTGAGTGGCACTGAGTTAAAATTTCAGGCATAAACTCTGGTTTCGAGGGTTTAGCATTTTCTCTGCATCTGGCTGAAAGTTCGAATGTGGTATTAATTGCCAGCTTAGATGTGAAATTGTGGGAAAGTAGTGGGGTAAATCAACATTTTGTAGTTACAAAGTGACAAAATTACATTTTTATATAGCTTCAGGTGGGGTTTTTTCCATCATGTCTCTGTGAAAAATTGTTTTAATTTTTAAACAAATGAAAAATACAGTTCTGAAGATAGATCTCTGTGTGGAATGATTAAAAGCTTTTAGTACTTTAAAAATAACACTTGTTTTAAAATACTGAAGATACTTACTCTTGAGTAATAACAGCTGTATATAATGGACCCAACTCAAAGCCCCTTGAAGCAAATAGTAGTCTTTTCATTGGCTTCAGTAGGCTTAGGGTCAGACCCAATATTCATAACTTTCATTATGAAATGATCTTGTAAATGTAAACTTATCATAGCTTATTTCTAGGGGAGAACCAAGGAAGCTCCTGTGATGATGGGAAATAATTGCGGGGAACTAGTATAACATGGTATTACTAAAGGTTTATAATTTTGAACGTTCTCTGGTGATATAGTGTAGTGCTGGGCATGATATGCAAACCTAAAAAGAATGTTGTGATACATGACCGTATGCGGTTACTTGGGCAAGTCAAAGTTATACAGTCCAACTTAAATGAAACATTAATGTAACCTGCCATCCTTTTGCATGCATAGTTCTCAATAGTATCCATAGAGGATTTGCATTCAGATCAATGATCATATGTGACTCAAAAAAATTAAACTCAGAAAAGGTATAGTAAGATTGGATTCTGACATCATTTAGTATGTATTTCCTTGGGCCCTGATTCAGCAAAGTACTTACACACTTTAATCTAACTTTATCCTAATTCAGTAAAGCATTTAAGAGCGTACTTAAATCTCACTGAAGTCACTGTGATTTAAGCACAAATGTAAGTGCTTTATTGAATAGGAGTGGTTATATTTAAACATGCGAGCCTGAATCAGTCTTCTTATGATGGTGTTAGCCTAAAATCCTAATGACTGTGATTGTGTGTTTATTATCCCTTCAGGTTTGTATAATGTGAATTTCTTTCTACAAGAAATTTCAGCTAGGTATAGTCAAAATCAAAGTGATCAAGAAATGATGTATCCTTCTCAGTTAAAATAATATCTGTATTCAGGTTTACTGGGTTCCTATAAAATCAATGTTAATATGATCAGTCCTGAAACACTTCAGATATTCTTTGATTGGTGAAGTGTGATCAGTTAGAAACCTGGCCCTTTGAAAGGGTTTGATTAACCAATCCAAAGGTTTCCTGTTGCATCAAATCATGGAAGGATCTATGCAATAAATTATGACAGCAGGTAGCCCTGAGAGGCTGAGGGGAATAAACTCTGCCTAGGCATCTCATCCTTCTGATTATCTGGTAAATTATTTCTTTGCCACTTAAGTCGACACTTAACGTCTTACACACTGCTTGCAAATGATCCACTGATTAACTGCAGCCTTGGCCTCAGCTTGGTTTTATAAACTTTGGATGAAACCCTAGAAAGTGGAGTTTCCTTGCTCTGGAGAACCTGTCCTTGATTCTGTTTCCAGTGATGTCATCATAAATCAGGAGTAACTTCATTTTAACCAGAAGAGTTACAGCAGTATAAAACTGATACAAATGAGATCCAGTCAAAAGGGAAGTGTCTCATCAATAATCAGAGCATGTGCCTGCTCCAGAAATGGCCAGAAAGGACACACAGTTTGGTAAAGAAATTGACAGCAGACAGCTGACTTTTTATCTTGCTTTCACCTGCATATGAAAATGTGAGCTTTAGTGATGTACAGCAGTTCCTATTGCTTTCAGAGTCTATTTCCAGGTTGTTGAAAGTTGTGGCAAAGTAGTTTATAAATAACTATGCTTTCTAAAAGTTAAATTAATTTTGTAGCAGTAAATGCACCCTTTGGTGATGCAGGAAAAAATTGGGAATGCATGTCATGAATCAAAGGCCAGCTACTTTGCAGTCTATCAGTGGCATTGATTACAGTTATCTACGGCACATACAAAAGACCCAGAAAGTTTATCCGTACTCAGATTTACACATGATTGGTGCCATTTCATCAGTCACAAAACCTATATTCAAGACATCAGTTCTACAGAAGTGTAGTCTAGTGGTTAAAGGTTATCAAGACTGTTGTTATATTCCCATCTCTTGTTCTTTGTGCAAATCACTTTGCCTCTCTCTTTGTCTCAATTTACCTAAATGCAAAACATATATAATAACATGTACACACCTCACTGGAATGTTTTTAGGCTTTATTCATTAGTGCTTGTAAATTGCTTTGAGATCCTCAGAAAAACAAAGCTGTATTGAAAATGCAAAATATTTTTATCATAAAACATGAAAGTCTATTGCCTCTTTGAAAGAAAGCTCTACCCTACTATAGGTATATCTATTCCATACATTGTATTTCGTTTGCATACATTTATACTTAAGAATTCAGTGTATTAAGAGTTTAAATTGGGAATACAAGACATTCCTTAAAATGTACGCTACAGCAATATAACTGTAAATATAAGTTTGGGGGAGAGTGTGTGTGTGTATATATATATATGTATGTGCGTATATATATATATACACACTTGGGCTATAAAGCCAGAAACTCTATTAACATTTACAAAGTACTACTGATTCTAGTTTTGATTGATCAGTACACAGTCTAAAACCTCACTAATTGCCTTGTTGATTTCAAACACTATAATAAAACTTGAAAATGCTTCAAGACATTCAGTAGTGTGGTACAAAGGCTCATATATAAAGACAGTTATGGGTTTCAAGGTAGCCAGTTAGTTATTCCACCATGTTTTTAAGTGAATGAGTCTTCTATAGACTGCAACACAAGCTGCATCTTTGATGGTGTTTTCTGTATTTGTATATGATCCAGCACTTATAACATTAGATTCTGTACAGTATTATTGCCAGAGCATCAATTGCAGGAGTTTCCTCATAATCAGTCTGATACTGTTTCTTCTATGCAGAGGGAAAGTCAAAAGATTAGGTTTGAAGGAAAAAGAATCAATGTATGTGGCAAGTATATACTAGTTGCAAAGGTTGAGGACTATTGCAAGAAATCCTCCAGTGGAAATAAAATGTGGGAGAAAATCAAGGTCTTGATTTTCCAAAGTTGTGAATATGCAAATATATATACAAAATACAAATACGCCCAGGTGCCTAATTGTTGCACACACATTTACCATGATTGTGCATAGACATTGGGTATTTCTGATGCAAGTGACCAGTCATTTACACGCTAAAATACCAGGTTTTGTGCATGCATGTATGCAGTTGCAGGAATTGCATGCACAAGTTAGGTACAGGAATGCAAACATATTTGCATGATTAAGTCAGGCGATTAAGTAGAGACTACTCATTTCAGCTAGTTCATGGTTTGAATGTAAACATAAACTAAACATTCTCTTGCTGTGAGACAGATACAATCGCTTGTGATAATTTGACTGCATATAGACAATTCAGTTCCAAAATGTTGGCCCACTACTGAGGCTCAGAGCCGGTATTAGCCCTTTTGGGGGCTCTAAGCCGGAATATTTTGCCCCCTCCCCCAATACTAAAAAAGGCAAGTTCTTATAATAAAAAGGCGAATGGGGGCCCCCTTGAGCTGCTCAGGGGTCCTAAGAAATTGTTTAGTTTGATTATGCCTAGTGCTGGCTCTGCTGAGACTGCAGTAAGCATATTGGGATAGTTCGTTTGGCCCTCATCCAATTTTGGCATACGTTTTCAGCTTTAGTACCTTGCTGAATCTGGTTCTTAGTCACCATTTCTTTACCTTTGCAAATATCCTCAGTCCAAAAGTGGTAGACCTATGACACAAGTAGCGGGAGTTTTGTAGGTCAAGTCCTAGCCAACTTCTTGGATCTGATCCTAAGACAACGCAAATGTCTTTAATTAGTCTTTGTTTATAAGCTTTGTCTGTGACTGAAACAATGCCATCCTACAGACCCTTCTAGTCAAAGGAGCAAAGGACAAGCACGGGGCTCAAATTTTGTTTCCCTGCTGCCATTTGACTGCTACTAATTGAAATAGTTCATAGTAAAGACTAATTGCTTGAAAATGCCATTTTCATTCAGGTTTCAGAGTAACAGCAAAAAGAAAAGGAGTACTTGTGGCACCTTAGAGACTAACCAATTTATTTTCTCTCTCATTCTCATTCACTCACTCACTCACACAAAATTAAAGATTTTGATCAAGAATTGAGACAAAGAACATCTCAGATTCAATACAAAAATGATTTAGGCTTGTGTGTATCTCAAAAGTGAGCAACTGATTTTAAACAATTTAAAGTAAGGGGGTGAGAACTGATATAGACGGCGTTTTATCTGGATCCATTTAACCTGCCATGATATTAAACCATATAAGTTCCATACTTCTAACTGGAATACTAGCACATCTTTAGGAGATGGTGTTGTAGTTAGGTATGAGCTAATATTGACTAGAGCCGTGTGAACTGTTCACAATGAACCCAAAACTACGGGAAGAGTACCTGCTTTTGTTCTTCATGGTAAACTCTCAGAGCAGGTTAATGAA